>NC_064641.1:609288840-609589234 GCF_023864345.2 Schistocerca serialis cubense | reverse complement strand
CACACTCACGAACGAGCCCACGTAAGTACAAACGTACCGACGATTTAACTAGGAGTGAGTGCGGTAGCATTCATAGGCAAATAGTAGGGCATGCGGACGCTAGTTTTACGGTTCATAAAGAGCGAACCCTAGGTGGTAGTAAAATGGGGAGCTGCTGGAACTCCGTCCATAACCTGTAACTGCGACCCCGCTGTTCCGTTTGCGTGGTCGGTCATGACACGCCAACAGCTGGGCGATCGCGCGACGTTGAAAATGAGACTCGAACTGTGGCTATAGGTTTAAAACCTGGACGTGTAATTCAGTTTTAGCTCAGCAGATCGATCTCGGTGGCAGTGTTGCCTGCGAGAATTTGAGGTATTCCAAGGGATGTTGTCTATGTATAATCTAAGGGAAAAAAGAGACAAAGGACCACCACGAAGGATTTATACTTACGGGACGGTAGTCGCTAGATGTGGTGTACATGTACAGAAAAACAAATGTTACAATTTCAGAAAAATTGTATGATTTCTTCAAGAGAAAGAGATTCACAAATTGTGCAAATATATGACACGTTGGTTCACCTCTGGCCCTTATGCAAGCTGTTATTCTGCTTCGAATTGTTTGGAAGAGTTGCTGGATGTCGTCTTGAGGGATATCATGCCAAATTCTGACCAGATGACACACTAGATCGTCAAAATCCCGAGCGGGTTGGAGATCTCAGCTCATAATGATCCAAAAGTTCTCAGTTGGGTAGAGATCCTTCGACTTTGCTGGCCAAGATAGTGTTTTGCAAGCAGGAAGATAAGCATAAGAAACTCTAGCCGTATCCGGGCGGGCATTGTCTTGCTGAAATTTAAGTGCAGTATGGTTTGCCATGAAAGGCAACGAAACGAAGTACAATATCGTCGACCTACTCTTGTGCAGTAAAGATGCCGCTGATGGCAACCAAAGATGTAGTCTTATGAAAAGGAATGGCATCTCAGTCCATCACTTATGGTTGTCAGGCCGAATGGCGATGTCAGTCAGGTTAGCATCCAACCACTATCCAGGGTATCTCCAGACACGTTTTCGCTGGTCATCGGGACGCTGTTGGAAGCCAATTCTACTGCATTCAGTGAGATTCCGGGCCGAAGACGTGTATGGAGACGCTCCAGACAGCGGTGAGATATCAACTTGTCGGTCGCCATGATAAGTGTTGGGCGAGAGCGCCACTTCTTTACATAGCGGGACCCTTTTGGCTGTCATCAGAGGCACCCTCACAACACAACGGTTGTTTACCCCGTTTTCTTACCCTTCATGGCAAGTCATTACAGGCTTAAATTTCAATAGGATTTCTCGATTTGTGAAGCTCTTTCTCCTCAATAAATCTTTCACTTTTTCTGCAGTCATAATCAACTATTTATCTGAACATGTAAATCACATCTACTGATTTCCGTCCTATTCGGCAATTCCTTCGTGGTGCGTTTCTTTTCTGTTTCTATTTTAGAGCGCATATTATCGCAGGTGTAGGTTTCATACGTTTCCCCACCTTCTAGCTGTGATATCTTTGTGCTAGTGGCCAGGCTATGAGTATAATTATGTAATCAGTGCGCTCAGACCAAATAAATATAACTCATTGCGAGTTGCTGAACTGAGAGCACACGAGTGGACAGAAGACATGGCTAGGAACAGGACGCGAGGTTAATGGCCAAGCTTTGCTCTGTCGCTGTTGCCTGTGCAATGCATTTGTTACCTTTTTTTCCTGGGAAAATGACTGACCATCTGATTCACAATTAACCTTGGATTCTGACAACGTCAGGTCCATTCGTCAGACACCTGTGGTCGATATGAGTGGTTGTTTATGGGATATTTGCATTACTGAATATCCGCTGTACTGTACACACTGTTGACCACGAAACCAGATTCATTGCGGGCTTTCTGTTATGCCACGATCCCTGTATCTCGCACCCGTAATCATCCTTGTTCAAAGTCGGTTAACTCAAGACCTGCTGCTATGTTAACCACGCACTTGTCTACAACGGACTGCTCACGTATCGTATATAGTTATATACGCTCGTGCCGTACGTCGCATCTAGCTTCAACCTTCGGACGTCTTATATGGCACATCTTCAAATGAGACAAGCCTTCCAGTGACTTGTGGTTATTTTCCACGATGCCAAAAAGCAACATCAAGTTGTCCTATAGTAGTAACGTAATATACACTTTCACATGCACAGTAAAATTCAGTTTATGGCCGATTTTCGATGTCAAGCATTTAGAAATTGCAATTAGAGATGTCGTCACACTCTTCGTCACTCTGTCAGCATCATCCAGCATTTGAGACCGCTCGATAAACAGATTTGTCTTTGTTCGTAAGGCTCTATGTGTATCTATGTCTATATTCCGCAAGTCATCGCATAGGTTGTGAAGGAGGGTAATTCCTATATTACCTTCGCTTCTCCCTTTCGTGTCCCAGTCACGAACGGTGCTTAGGTAGAACAGTTGTTTAAAAGCCTCCGAGTGAGAGTTAACCAATATATGCTCCTTCCAACGTTTATTAAGTATTCTAAGAACGTACACCTTTGTAATTTTAAGAGACACCTCACCGTGATTCACAAGGCCTCACTTATAGCCTCTACCACTGCAGAAGGACGAATATCTCCTTGAAGTGTTCGAGCTAACTAAACGAATCTTTGGATCTTCCCTACTTCCTCTTCATATCCTACCTGTTATGGCGTAGTTAATTTCACTTATCGACTAACACGTGAACAACTGAGTCAGTAGTGGCTGCATAGCCGGAGAAAGAGTTCTCCTGTAGCTGTGGAAATGGAATAATTCTAGTCACGTGACGGAAATGTCATCAGAAATTGCACTGCACTCAGAGTAGAGGCTAGGATGGGCTAGATGGGATACACCAGTGCGGAAAGATTGTAAAATCCCGACACATAGTCACTTCATCACCACGATCGAGAAGGCGTAACTTTTTCTAGCTATCTGAGCGTAAAGGGTTGGTCGTGGGTTATTCGGTTTGGCGGAAAACACCAAATCTTTGTGGACTACAGCGTGATTATGAAACTTCCTGTCAAATTAAAACTGTGGGCTGGAGCGAGGCTCTAACTTGGAACGTATGCCTTTCGTGGGTGAGGTTGTAACGACTGAGCTACCCAAGCACGACTCACGACTCGTCCTCACAGATTCACTTCCGGAAGTACCTCATCTGCTACCTTTAAAACTTGACAAGAGCTCTCCTGCATGCTTGCAAGACTTGCACGCCTGGAAGAAAGGATACTGCGGAGACATGGCTTAGCCACAGTCTGGGAGATGTTTGCCAAACGAAATTTACGCTCCACAGCGGAGTGTGCGCTGACATGAAACATCCTGGCAGATTAAAATTGTGTGCCGGACAAAGACTCGAACTCGGTGCTTCATTACGACAGAAACGCTGTAGACTGTAATTAAAGTTAACACAATAGATACAGCACTGTGGGGTGCGGTAGACCCAGGCATGTCGACACCTGCGTGGCTTAGCAGCGGGTTTAATGTGTGTGTATCTGTTCCTCCTAGTCAGTCAAGTATCACGTAATCGAATATTTATTTTGGCAGCCTTGTGTGTGTTTCAATAATGTCATGGTTGTGGATTAGGACAGAGATACTTGTTTCGTATATAAACCGTGTGCCAGGTTACTGGGACCGTTAGTATTTGTTAGTTGGACATTGTCCACCAGTTTAGGATTCATGGCTTGGGAAATTGCTTTTGGCTCGCTTTGGGAGGATTCCTAAATGACGTTCGGTTGCTAATGGAATTTGGCATTTTCAACACCCCTATATAACACCACATATCCAACGCTCTCATTGTCTCTTGTAACATTCGCTGGGTGTGTGAAACTCAGAGGGCCATAGACACGGGTTCACAGGTAAATGCCGTGTTTCTTAACTTCCGCAAGGCGTTCGATACAGTTCCCCACCGTCGTTTAATGAACAAAGTAAGAGCATATGGACTATCAGACCAATTGTGTGATTGGATTGAAGAGTTCCTAGATAACAGAACGCAGTATGTCATTCTCAATGGAGAGAAGTCTTCCGAAGTAAGAGTGATTTCAGATGTGCCGCAGGGGAGTGTCGTAGGACCGTTGCATTTCACAATATACATAAACGACCTTGTGGATGACATCGGAAGTTCACTGAGGCTTTTTGCAGATGATGCTGTGGTGTATCGAGAGGTTGTAACAATGGAAAATTGTACTGAAATGCAGGAGGATCTGCAGCGAATTGACGTATGGTGCTGGGAATGGCAACTGAATTTCAATGTAGACAAATGTAATGTGCTGTGAATACATAAAAAGAAAGATCCCTTATCATTTAGCTACAAAATAGCAGGTCAGCCACTGGAAGCAGTTAATTCCATAAATTATCTGGGAGTACTCATTAGGAGTGATTTAAAATGGAATGATCATATAAAGTTGATCGTCGGCAAAGCAGATGCCAGACTGAGATTCACTGGAAGAATCCTAAGGAAATGCAATCCGAAAACAAAGGAAGTAGGTTACAGTACGCTTGTTCGCCCACTGCTTGAATACTGCTCAGCAGTGTGGGATCCGTACCAGATAGAGTTGACAGAAGAGAGAGAGAAGATCCAACGGAGAGCAGCGCGCTTCGTTACAGGATCATTTAGTAATCGCGAAAGCGTTACGGAGATGATCAATCAACTCCAGTGGAAGACTCTGCAGGAGAGACGCTCAGTAGCTCGGTACGGGCTTTTGTTAAAGTTTCGTGAACATACCTTCACCGAAAAGTCAAGCAGTATAGTGCTCCCTCCTACGTATATCTCGCGAAGAGACCATGAGGATAAAATCAGAGAGATTAGAGCCCATACAGAAGCATACCGACAATCCTTCTTTCCACGAACAATAGGAGACTGGAATAGAAGGGAGAACCGATAGAGGTACTCAGGGTACTCTCCGCCACACACCGTCAGGTGGCTTGCGGAGTATGTATGTAGATGTAGAAACGTTGGGACTTTGGGGCCTCCATTCTTATTTGCGGATGCTTCTGTGCGAACAGATGTTTTTTAGTTTGCGGGATCTAATGTAATGAAGTACTGATTTCTGTAGCAGTGATGGCTCGTTGCTCTAGTAAGCTTAGTGATGTGCAGTGAAATCTGCAGCAAGTTAGGTGGTGTGCATTATGCTGCTGAGAGGGGACTCGTTTGATACAGCTTGCCACGAATTCCTGTCCTGTGGCAACCTCCTCCAATTAGAAGGGCGTTCGCACCCAACTTAATTATTTGTTGAACATATTTCAATCTCTGTCTTCCCCTACAACTCTTACCCTCTACATGACTCTCAACTATCATGGAAGTTATTCTTAGATGTTATAACACCTGTCTTATCACATTCTTCCTTCTTCTTGGCAACAGTTTCATCATATTCCTCTCCTCGTGGTTCTACGGAGTACATCCTCATTTCTCACCAAGCCACCCAATGTTCAACATCACTTTATAACACCACACACCCAAAGCTTTCGTTGTCTCTTTCCGGTTTCTCTTGAGTCTATGACTCACTTCCATACAACGCTGCGTTCCAAACACACGTTCTTAGAAATTTCTTCTTAAAATTGTGGCAACATTTCAAGGACATGTACCCACCGCAAGAGTAAGAGGATGCTCCAGTCTCCGTCGCCTCCTTCACCCTCTTTGGGGAGTTATTTGGTAAAACTTAGGTGGTTCCTTATTACGGACGTCTTCTGGTGCCACTGCAAGCGATTTTTATTCAGAAATTAAGCAGTTGCTGGCATCGAACGCTACACCTATGACGGTACGATTACGTTTCAGAGACGCTAGGCCTAGACGACGACGATCGCAGTATACGTAGGTCCGTTACAGGGAATAGTTACACAATCGGAGCTACTGAATGGAAGGCTGAAACTACCCCTCCAAATGTCCCAACAAACACTGCCAAATGTATCTGACTTTCCCTGTTGAACAATTCAGTCCGTCCTAAGATTTTCTTCGCCAAGACTTCCCCGTCCACTCGGCTTTAGCATGGAAATATTGTTCACAACCAGAAATGGGAAAAACAAATTATGTGTCTTGTCAGTTAGCCTATAAGCGAAATCTTTCGTAACAATTGTATCTAGGTTTGTCCTTATTTTCTGAACAATTCGATACAAAACAAATATGTGAAGACGTGCAACCGTCGTTAATAGTGCGCACGCGACAGCATGCACTACCAGTATGTTTCAAAACGACGCGCATAAAGCGGCATTTTTGCGGGTCTCATACCTCGGGTTCTCTTGATGATGTAGGCTCAAGTGTTTTGGATAGCCCTTGAGCTACAGACCCTTTGTATACCCACCACAAGGATCGTGTTACTGTAACTATCCTACCGTATAGGGTCAACGTTTAAATGTTACACACTTTCTCCAGCTTAAGCAAATGGGGGCAATCGGTGGGTACTTTCTGCATTAGAGATGCTCAGTGGTATGCCTTGTGGGCTTGTGGAGGAACCATTTACTTAATGTGCGGTTCCTGAGAAAACCGGAAAAAATTCAGCAACTGGTATTTAAATAACTGCCCATGTCAAATAGCAAAAATTGTAACGGTATATTCCGGAGACATTTATCTGGAAGTATGATCTTCCCGTCTTCAAAAATCTTTGCACGATATCGAGAAACGACCCAAAAACATGGTTTCCTGGTACCAAAATCGAGCTGCGGTTTCCAAAACAGCAATGCACAGCAAATGGCTGTCACTTTACGGAATGTTCCTAAGATCCCGATCTCGAACAGACTTGGAAATTTTCTAGATATATCCGTTTTCGAGATACAGTGGTTTTAAGCTACCATACTTATATACATAAAATACGCACAAAAAATCCGATGGGTGAGAGGAGAACATTGTTTATAGAGTGATGCAGCACGAAGAAGTATGCTATGAAGTGTCTCAGTTAGCATTAGAAGGATCCTGGGAACCCCATGTTGTAGAAGTGAAGCACGTGCATAATTTTTGTGTACGTAAAAGGCGGTCTGTGGTGTAAAATTAGTATTGGGTTATTTCAGTTTAACATAAGTAAACTATCACAATTTTAATGCCCTGTTAAGTTCTTTTTTATGAGTGACATTTCATGCTGCAGCTGTGAAAAGAAGAGAATTTGTGGAAAAATCCTACTATCGGAACGCACAAAAGGCGCGTATGCTCCTGTTTAAAAGACTGACTCAAATGTGGGGTACCAGCTGCCTCATTCTACCTTCCTCATTACCTTCAAAATTTTTCCCAAAAGTTATTGGCTCTTTTTTATGCTGGGAGAGAAGGAGATAGTGGCAATGGGAAGCAGACGGAAAGGTAATAAATACTAGAAGACAGTGGACAGTTGTAGTGCTATAGGAAAAGCGAAGGAGGCAATGTAAGAGGAAGTGAGACGTAGAGAGGAACGCAGTGGTAGTTGAACGTAGCTGATAATGACATAACAGTGCAAAGAAAAGAGTGAAGAGAACATTGCCAGTGGGACGGAAATAAAGAGAAGCAGAAAGTGGAAGTGAGTGAGAACCAGTGGTAATAGGAGACAGAGGATATGACAATGACAACGAGGCAAAGAGAGACAGTGCGAAGAGACAACAGCAGTGGGAAGGAAAGCATGAGATAGTAGAAGTAAGAGAGGAGCAAGAGTGAGACATCGACAGTGGGACAAGACTGTGGCTGTGGGATAAGAGAGATGATGAAGAGACAAAGAGGTAGTGACAATAGGATGAGCTGAATGAGTGAGAGAAATTGGGCAAGTGGGAGTGAATGAGTATGAGCGACTTACAGCGATGGATTATTTAGTCCGAGCGAGTTACATTTAAGTGGGACTGAAAGATGAGTTACATGTCAAAAGTTGTACAGTTACCCATAGGAACCGAGTGAGGTGCCGCAGTGGTTAGACACTGGACTCGCATTCGGGAGGACGACGGTTCAATCCCGCGTCCGGCCATCCTGATTTAGGTTTTCCGTGATTTCCATAAATCGCTCCAGGCAAATGCCGGGATCGTTCCTTTCAATGGGCATGGCCGACTTCCTTCCCCGTCCTTCCCTAATCCGATGAGGCTGATGACCTCGCTGTCTGGTCTCTTTCCCCAAAACAACCAACCAACCAGTTACCCATAGGAGTACAAGGTACTCTGATGTGTAATACCTAAAGACTTAGGTAACTTTCGCATGATATGTTACAGCGAGGTATCATTGCTCGATGAAACTTGGACCTTAAGTTGAAAAAACTGCTACAGTACAGTGCAGTAGAGAAGATATCTGAAAGAAACAAGCAATGAGTAGAACATAAATGTCACTTTCATTCAAAGATAATAATTACACTCAAGTCACCGAGACTGACATGGTTCTTAATGGGTTGTGTGGTCACCTTCGATGAGCAGTTCAAGCTCTGGTAAGGAGTTCTTCTGGTAAGGCGTTACATTCCTTCACCCGCGCAGATGACTCCTACTGGATGGTCGTCGGTGCATATGGAAGTGACATCTCCCCAAAGCATCCCGCACGTGCTCGATGCGATTTACGTCTGGGGAACGTGCAAGCTATAAACCGCCTCCAACGCGGTTTCGAGGCCTTAGGCTCATGGGCAACAAAATGGTGGCTGAAATTTAACGCCACGAAGAGCCAGGCAGCTGTTTTTACCCGAAGACTTCTGCCGCCAGGGCTTACGCCAGTCGAAATCCTGGGAGAACCTATTCCATGGAGTGGGACGGCGAAATATATAGGGGTCACGCTAGACCACAGGCTCACCTGGAAGAATCACATTCGTGATGTCAAAGGGAGAGCAATAGAACGCCTTAGCGCCCTGTATCCACTGCTAAACCCGCAGTCGTCATTGCCACCGCAACACGGCATCACGCTATACCTAACATTTGTCCGCCCACTGTTAGAGTATGCCGCCATAGTCTGGGAGAATGTGGCAGATGCTCACATTGTCTGCAAGAAGGAGATAACAAAGAGGATAAAGAAGTTGAGGTCAGCCTTCTGCATGACGAGATATACAATAAAAAGAATATATCCACAGAGGCAAAGGTAAGCCACTACAAGGCAACAGTGAGGAATGCAGTAATATATGCTGCTGAGACGATGACACTAGGAAGAAATGGGGCAGAACAACTAGAGAAAGAGGAGAGAAACTTACTGAGAAAAATACTAGGTCGCAAAAGAGTTGGAGAGAGGTGGATGCGAAGACCTAGGGAAGAATTGTACCAGAACATGAGAACAATATCCGGGGAAATCAGACTCAAAAGGACAAGGTATGCTGGGCATGTAGTTAGGATGATTATGGACAGAATGACGAAGAGAGTGTGGGAAACAGCTGCGAGGACAAGGGGAAAGACAGGAACCAAGTGGATTGTTGAACTTCGGAAGGACTGGTTGGAATTGGGGATAAAGGTCGAAGGAAAGGAAAATTGGAGGAACAAATATACACCGACAGATATGCCGGAGATCAATGACAGAGAAGAATACAGGAGAAGATTAGAATGTCACCAGTGGAGCCGCCAGGAGAAACGGAAACCGAATATCTCGGAAGAAGGGCGGGAGAGGAGAAGAGAAAGAATGAAGAGGAAAATGCAGTCCACGAAGGGGCTACCCGTGGTCCTACAGAGGCCGTAACGAAAGAAGAAGAAGAAGATTGTGACTCTGCAGCGCATAAGGAAACGCGCCCTGAAGACTGCCATGCATCTTCCGAGGCGCTACTCGACGAGCCAACTCCACGAGGACACCGAGGTCCTGCCTCTCCGATATAGGATTCGCGCCATCGCCAAGAAGTTCTACGAGAAAGCGGGCCAGTCCCGCAACCGGCTCATCCGAGGACTGGGCCAACAACCTCAGCATTGGCCAACCACTCGTTGGCCAGACGTGCTGAGGGATTAAGTTTTTCTAATCCCCCATCAGAGTGTGTTCATCTCTTTTTCAGGCTCCACCAGCAAGGGCCAACCAACAAGAATGGTAAGATCTATTCTCTCACCCCTAGGAACGGCAGGAATGAGAAATTCCTGTCTAAACTGCACCATCTCGAGACAAGGACAGACTTGTCTTTTTCAGCGTCAGCGTCAGGCCATTCCATTTGCCGAATATCCTCTCGTTCCAAGAGAGGATATTCACCTGCGCTCTTCGATACGGTGAGCACTGTCATCGATAAAAATGGCGTCAGAGCCGAAAGAACCCCTGAAAAGATCCAAATGGGGAACTAGCACAGTTTCACACTAACGTTGTCTGGTGATTTTACTGTGTTCAAAGATTTGGAGATCAGTACGCCCAAACAACATTATGCCTCCCCTCACCTCTGGAGCACAAAAACGATCATGTTCGACAATGTGTCGGGTGCATTACGAGTTCCCACTTTTCACTATGTCGGAACAGTTGCAGTATACCTGTTTGTCGTTCGTGGCAAATCATTAGGAATTAGTCTACAAAAAGCGTAAAGAGCCATCGCTCATAATCAGCCTCTCTTTACATTGACTAAGCTCTTTGTTGCCCACAAGAAAAGCAGGATAGCGCTGCGCATTATATGGCCTGCTCTTAGATGAGAATGGTGCTCCAGATTTTACTGATGTAGACTCAATAATGTAATAAATAGTTGTACGAATTTTCAGGTGAGAACACTTTGTAACACTTGGATGTAAATGTAACACCTAAATTAAACTATGAGTGTTTCGCTACCAGATTATTATATTCTTCTCGCATAAGTTTTTCCTTTCATCCCGAACGAAAGCAGCGTTTGAAGTACAGCGCCCTCCTGCCGCAGCGGGGCGGGGAATGTAATTAAACGATAGCGCTGCAGAAGAAAGGACATCCATTCATCACACGCACTGGACAAAACGGTAACAAAATTTATAGCTTTAATTATTGGGGTAATTTAATTCCCTATACAACCGTTCCTCTGCATACGCAGAATTTGGCATTAATTAAAATATTTCTAGAAGTAATGTGCGGCGCGAAAAAGTGAAGCGCTTCACTTTTAATTCAAGGTTTGTTGTAAGTTATGAAACTTTGTTCGACTTTCGCTGTGACGGCAAATGCAAAGTCCACAGCATTGAGCATCATGTTTTTTTTTTTTTTTTCATCTATGCCGACGTATCTTTTTTGCGAAAGGAATAAAGTCAGGGACAGATTTTTTTGCTGTTTTTCAATGTTATTTATGAAACGCCTTCATAAGCTAGAAAGTAGATAGAGTTATCTAAGAAAATCCAGTAAACATATGCAGTGCGGTAGGAGAAAAATTGATATCATTGAAAATATACACTCCATTCAAAAAAAGTAAATGTCTTACTTATATTAATTTGTTTCCAAAGAAGAAACCTTTAAATATTTTTAAGAAGGAATTATATATTGTGTACGAGTCTTCTTCGCGTGTAATCAATATCGAAAGTAAGAGGACCAAAGTAACACGACTTTTGCGTTTTATAACTCTTACTGTTAATTTGAGCGGACCAGAACCTCTTTCAGGCAGGTTATTTACCAGCATGAACTTCGGACCTCTTCATACTCTCAGGGCAACTTCCCTCACAATCATATATAGGTTCATTGAGATACGTTCCGCTTTACAAATAAATGAACAGCTGCTCTTTTTTTTGCCTTACGCGTTTTGCTTTTTTTATCAAGCTTCTTTATTGGCATATAATACGCTTTGGTTTTTTATATATACAGGCACAATAAATGCATTACGTAGTAGTTAACAAGCATGTTAACTCCGTTACGTTTTCTCGTGTTATTCTCTTGTTCTACAGGTTAGAAACAAGTTTGGCAGCACAAGTTTCGTGACGATAAATTATCGTTTGGTGTTACTTACGATTTCCGTCGTTGCTAGTCAGTATGTTTGGTACTGGAGATGTGTTTGCCTTATCTCCATACTCCAGATGGCCGAGGTTCGGTGTTTTTCACCCACTTGTATTACAACACTTCACTTGCAATTTTCATTGTGTGTTGAACGTGTGTGTATCAAAAATGGCTCTGAGCACTATGGGACTTAACATCTGAGGTCATCAGTCCCCTAGAACTTAGAACTACTTAAACCTAACTAACCTAAGGACATCACACACATCCATGCCCGAGGCAGGATTCGAACCTGCGACCGTAGCGGTCACGCGGTTCCAAACTGAAGCGCTTAGAACCGCACGGCCACACCGGCCGACAGTGTGTGTATTTACGGATTGTAGTGCGTTTGTGTGTGTGTGTATGTGTGTGTGCTTTGTTATTTGTGAATGTGATATTCTTTTTGTTAAACCCTGCAATGAAAAAGAAAATAATTGATGACCAGATCAATATAAGCAATAACATTGATGTTAGCAAGAAAAAGTAACATAGAGGAATACAAAATATCACCAGAATAAATAATTAATTAATCCTCCATCCTTCTGCCTGTCTGTCTATCTATTTCTCTCCGTCTCTCTCTCTTGCACACACACACACACACACACACACACACACACACACACACTCGCCGCGCGCGCGCACACAAAAAATGAACAAATATGAAACCACTCATACACAACACAAACAAAAGGTGAAAGATAAACATATACCGACAGTTGTAAAAACACGCACGCTCAACACACACAGCAAGTGTAACAAATGGTGAAGAACCCCTAAACTCGGCCATCTGGAGTAAGGGAACCAATCAACCAGATCTCATGGAGTACCCATATGACTAGCTACATTGGGAATCTTAAGTAAGGTCAAACGATAGCTTAATATCACGAACCTTGTGCTGCAAAAGATGTTTCTATCCCGAAAATAGGAGAATAACTTAAGAAAACGTAACATAGTTAACATAGTAACCTACTTGTAACTACTACATAATTCATTTTTTATGTATAAAAACAAACATGTATTGCAGCCCACTGACGACGGTTTATAAACAAAATAAACGAAACGCGCATGGCAAAAGATAAACTCCTTTTCATTTATTTGCAAAGGTGGAACATACCACCATGAATTTTGAATAACTAAGAAACGACGGAAACATAAAAAAATGAAGTATGTAAGCTGTTTTGTCACCCACCTTCCAATCACTTCATTATATCAAACCTTGCTTCCTACAACTGTAGTTGAAATTTAGGAAGGGTAAAACAGTAAGAATTAAAATTTTTCTTGAGTAATGTGTCCTTCTTGGTTCGCCTTTGTAAAATATTTACGAGAAAGGCACTAAAAATAAGTGATATGGCCGTCACTCGCTTACCGAATTTCAGAGTTCACGATGAACGAGTCGCTAAGAGTAAAACATTCGATACACTCAGCATCTGTGCTGCTCAAAAATAGATTTGTTGCGTGTCACTAAATCGCTCCAACCTACCCAAAAAGGTTTACTGGATTCGTAAGCGATTTATACATCTGTGGTTCACTACCGTACGTCAGTACTGATGAAAATACTGACTGTAAACTTTCCGTTACACACTAACTGGAAGCAATGATTTGAAAACCTCAATGATTTCACCAGAAGCAGTTGCGACTACCTGGTCTAGCCATCTGTGCTCCGAGCTGTATTAACTAGAAGTGATAGCCACAAAACGCTATCTTACTGCGTTATGAGAAAATACAGTATCTGAAATTATTATTCATTAACTAGACTAGTTACTTCGATGTCCACAGTATGAATTACTTCAGGACGCTCCTTATTACTTCGGCAATTACAAATCACGTAATTACTAGAACATTGTGATTGCAGCTGATGCTCATATTCATTAAGATAATTCAAATTATTTATGGTTGTGGTATAACAAATCTTCAGAGTGACTATACTTATCGCCTTTTCCTTTTGTGAAGTAATACTTTTAGAATATACGATGACACTGCAACTACAGAACCTTCTACATCTACGTCTAAATGGATACTGTGCAAATCACGTTTAAGTGCCTGGCAGATGGTTCATCGAACAACCTTCACAATTCTCCGTTATTCCAATCTCGTATAGCGCGAGGAAAGAATGAACTCCTATATCTTTCCGTACGAGCTCTGATTTCCTTTATTTTATCGTGGTGATCGTTCCTCCCCATGTAGGTCGGTGTCAACAAAATATTTTCGCATTCGGAGGAGAAAGTTGGTGGTTGGAATGTCGTGAGGAGATTCCGTCGCAACTAAAAACGCCTTTCTTCTGACGATTTCCAGCACAAATCCTGTATCATTTCTGTGACATTCTCTCCCATATTTCACGATAACCTTGACTTCCATAAGCATTTGTTAAGCATTCACGCAATTAGCATTGTGTTGTTATCTCTGACCCTTTTATTTCTTAGTATTGCAATAACTGATGAAGGAAAACATTATTAGCTCAAATAGAATCTTACAGACCATATCAAAACATTCTGGGATATTACAGTAGGGGTCGTCAAATGAACTAGATTGGAAATAAAGCATGTAAACTATTTATAATTTCGAAAGTAATCGTCGTAACTGTTAGTCAGTTTATTCCAATGTGAGACAATACAGACATTGTCCTCGTGGAAAAATGTTTGCCGTTGCCTTCGAAACCTTGATTGAACCCAGGCGTGCGCATCTTCGAGAGAAGTAAGTCGACGGCCAAGAAAGCCTTTCTTCAGGTCGCCAAAAATATGGAACTCTCAATGAGGGATCGGAACTGTATTTTTCGCTTTCCAGCGAAGCTTCTGCATGGTTGCATAAACGACATTGGCAACATGTGGGCAGGCATTATCCTGCCTCTGAATGATGCCGTCTGTCAGCATCCCTTTGCGTTTGGACTTCGTGGCGTGCTTCACTTACGGCGAAGTGTCCACGTCAAGTGTAAACGCCCACGGAACGTTGACAGACGGCATCACTCTGTATGTTGTCAGGATTGTTTCTACTACGCTGCAAATGTCTCTCTGGAAAGACCTTACACACCCTCCATACAGTCACGATCTCTCTCCATGCCATTTCTTACTCTAGAGCACCGAAAAAATACATTCGTGGAGGTCGATTTGCTTCGGACGAAGAGATCCGCGTCTGCATACAATTACAGTTCCGTCGGCACCCGGAAACATTTCTTAATGAAGGCAATGACAGGCTCCTCTCACAGTGGGACAAAAAACTAATTGAAATTACTTGTGGTATATATATATATATATATATATATATATATATATATATATATATATATATATACAGGGTGAGTCACCTAACGTCACCGCTGGATATATTTCGTAAACCACATCAAATACTGACGAATCGATTCCACAGATCGAACGTGAGGAGAGGGACTAGTGTAATTGGTTAATACAAACCATAAAAAAATGCACGGAAGTATGTTTTTTAACACAAACTTACGTTTTTTTTAAATGGAACCCCGTTAGTTTTGTTAGCACATCTGAACATATAAACAAATACGTAATCGGTGCCGTTTGTTGCATTGTAAAATGTTAATTGCATCGGGAGATATTGTAACCTAAAGTTGACGCTTGAGTACCACTCCTCCGCTGTTCGATCGTGTGTATCGGAGAGCACCGAATTCCGCAGGCATCCAAAGGGAACGGTGATGGACCTTAGGTACAGAAGAGACTGGAACGGCACATTACGTCCACATGGTAACACCTTTTTATTGGTCTTTTGCACTGACGCACATGTACATTACCATGAGGGATGAGGTAAATGTACATATGTGGTTTCCGTTTTTAATTACGAAGTGGAATAGAGTGTGTCCCACTGGAAACGCGTCGACGTATGTGGTATCAGCATGATGGTGCACCTGCACATTCCGCAATTAACACTAGGCTCACCCTTGACAGGATGTTCAACGGGTGTTTCATAGGAGGCATAAATTGGCCAGCCCGTTCTCCTGATCTTACACCTCTGGACTTCTTTCTGTGGCGTACGTTAAAGGAGAATGTGTACCGTGATGTGCCTACAACCCCAGAGGATATGAAACAACGTATTGTGGCAGCCTGCGGCGACATTACACCAGATGTACTGCAGCGTGTACGACATTCATTACGCCAGAGATTGCAATTGTGTGCAGCAAATGATGGCCACCACATTGAACATCTATTGGCCTGTCATGTCGGGACACACTCTATTCTACTCCGTAATTGAAAACGGAAACCATGTGTGTACGTGTACCTCACCCCTCATGGTAATGTACATGTGCGTCAGTGAAAAAGACCAATAAAATGGTGTTAGCATGTGGACGTAATGTGCTGTTCCAGTCTCTTCCGTACCTAAGGTCCATCACCGTTCCCTTTGGATCCCTACGTAATTCGGTGCTCTCCGATACACACGATCGAACAGCGGAGGAGTGGTACTCAAGCGTCAACTTTAGGTTACAATATCTCCGGATGTAATTAACATTCTACAATGCAACAAACGGCACTGCTTACGTATTTGTTTATATGTTCAGATGTGCTAGCAAAACTAACGGGGCTCCATTTAAAAAAACGTAGGTTTGTGTTAAATAACATACTTTCGTGCATTTTTTTATGGTTTGTATTAACCAATTACACTAGCCCCTCTCCTCACGTTCGGTCTGTGGAATCGATTCGTCAGTATTTGATGTGGTTTACGAAATATATCCAGCGGTAATGTTAGGTGACTAACCCTGTATATATATATATATATATATATATATATATATATATATATATATTACAACATTTTTTAAAAATTAAACCTCTCCTTAGCGCAGTGACACATACACAATGAAGAGCCAAGGAAACCAGTACACCTGCCTAATGCCATATAGGGCCCCCGCCAGCACGCATAAGTACCACAACACCACCTGGCATGGACTCTAATAATGTCTGAAGTAGTGCTGAAGGTAATACAAGTCATGAATCTTGCAGGGCTGTTCATAAATCTATAAGATTACAAGGCGATGGAGATCTGTTCTGAACAGCACGTTGCAAGTCACCCCAGATATGCTCAATAATGTTCATGTCTGGGTAGTTTGGTGGCCAGCGGAAGTGTTTAAAATCACAAGAGTGTTCCCGTAACCACGCAGCAGCAATGCTGGAACTAAGGGGTGTTGCATTGCCCTTCTGGAACTTCAAAAGTCCGTCGGAATTCACAATGGACATGAGTGGACGCAGGTTATTAGAAGGGATGTTTACGTACGTATCAACTGTCAGAGTCGTATCTTGACGCATCAGGGGTCCCATATCACTCCAACTGCACACGCCTCACATCTTTAAAGAACTTTCACCAGATTGAACAGTCCTCTGCTGACATGCAGGGCCCATGGATTCATGAGGTAGTCTCCATACCCATACGTGTCCATCCGCTCGATACAATTTGAAAAGAGGCTCGTGCGACAAGTAAATATGTTTCCAATCATCAACAGTCCAACGTCAGTGTTGAGGGGCCCTGACGAGGCGTAAAGCTTTGTTCGTACAGTCATCTACGGTACACGAGTCGGCCTTTGGCTTCGAAAGCTCATAGCGATGATGTTTCGTTGAATGGTTCGCACTCTGACACCTGCTAAAATCCCAGCATTGAAATCTGCATCAATTCGCGGAAGGGTGCACTTCTGTCACGTTGATTGATTCTCTTCAGTCGTCGTTGGTCCCGTCCGTGCAGTATCTACACTACTGGCCATTAAAATTGCTACACCAAGAAGAAATGCAGATGATAAACGGGTATTCATTGGGCAAATATACTAGAACTGATACGTGATTACATTTTCACTCAATTTGGGTGCATAGATCCTGAGAAACCAGTACCTGGAACAACCAACTCTGGCCGTAATAAGGCCTTGATACGCCTGGGAATTGAGTCAAACAGAGTTTGGATGGCGTGTACAGGTACAGCTGCCCATGCATCTTCAACACGATTCCACAGTTCATCAAGAGCAGTGACTGGCGTATTGTGATGAGCTAGTTGCTCGGCCACCATTGACCAGACGTTTTCGGTTGGTGAGAGATCTGGAGAATGTGCTGACCAGGGCAGCACTCGAACAATCTCTGTATCCAGAAAGGCCCGTACAGGACCTGCAACATGCGGTCGTGCATTATCCTGCTGAAATGTAGGGTTTCGCAGGGATCGAATGAAGGGTAGAGACACGAGTCGTAACACATCTGAAATGTAACGTCCACTGTTCAAAGTGCCGTCAATGCGAACAAGATGTGACCGAGACGTATAACCGATGGCACCCATACCACACGCCGGGTGATACGCCAGTATGGCAATGACGAATATACGCTTCCAATGTGCGTTCACCGCCATGTCGCCAAACACGGATGCGACCATCATGATACTGTAAACAGAACCTGGATTTATCCAAAAAAATTACGTTTTGCCATTCGTGCAACCCGGTTCGTCGTTGAGTATACCATCACAGGCGCTCCTATCTGTGATGCAGCGTCAAGGGTAACCGCAGCTATGGTCTCCGAGCTGATAGTCCATGCTGCTGCAAACTACGTCGAACTGTTCGTGTAGATGGTTGCTGCCTTGCAAACGTCCCCATCTGTTGACTCAGGGATCGAGACGTGGCTGCACGATCCGTTACAGCCATGCGGATAAGATGCCTGTCATCTCGACTGCTAGTGATTAGATGCCGTTGGGATCCAGCACGACGTTCCGTATTACCCTCCTGAACACACCGATTCCATATTCTGCTAACAGTCACTGGATCTCGACCAACGCGAGCAGCAATGTCGCGACACGATAAACCGCAATCGCGATAGGCTACAATCCGACCTTTATCAAAGTCGGAAACGTGTTGGTACGCATTTCTCCTCCTTACACGAGGCATCACAACAACGTTTCACCAGCAACGCCGGTCAACTGCTGCTTGTGTGTGAGAAATCGGTTGGAAACTTTCCCCATGTCAGCACGTTGTAGGTGTCGCCACCGGCGGCAACCTTGTGTGAATGCTCTGAAAATCTAATCATTGGCATATCACGGCATCTTCTTCCCAACAGTTAAATTTCGCGTCTGTAGCACGTCATCTTCGTGGTGTAGCAATTTTAATGGCCAGTACTGTATTTCTGATGTTTCACCGGATATTGACGGTTCACTCGTGAAATGGTCGTCTGGGGAAATACCCTTTTCATCGTTACCTCGGAGATGCTGTGTCCCATCGCTCGTGCACCGACAGTAAAACCACGTTCAACCTCATTTAAATGTTGATAAATTGCCAATGTAGCAGCAGTAACCGGTCTAACAACTGCGCCAGACACTTGTTTTCTTAAACAGCCATTGCCTGGGGCAGTCCCGTATTCTGCCTGTTTACATATCTCTGAATTTGAACACGCATGCACATGCCAGTTTCTATGGCGCTTCATGTGTTATTATTTTACAAATGAAATGACACGATTTCAGAGACTTGACTGATCTCATACAGATGTGATTTTGTGTATATGAACAGAAGTTGCGAATAAAAATTTGTACCAAAGCTGGGAATCGAACCCCTGCTTACTAGGCAGGTATCTTAGCCAGTAAGCCACCTTGGCACAGCAGTTCACACAAAAGCACGGATTACCCTGGCACGACTCCTTCCTCGACCCAAATTCTCACTGCCGCCGCAGTCTACTTTAATGTCTCCGAAATCACCCGTTCCATTTTTGTCATATTTACCTGTGTTTTAGGCTGGATTCCTGTTTAGGTTCGATACTGAGATACTATTCCAGAAAATGGGAAGTCTCGGCAGTACTGTTCGTTGTAAGGGAGAATTTAGACTGGGTGGCAGTCAGAATTTGGACTGAGGAGGCAGGTGTGCCAGGATAATCCTCGTATTTGAGCGGACCGCATTTGTGCGGACCGCTGTGCGAAGTTGGCTTAGTGGCGAACGCACCTGCCTAGAAAGCAGGTGATCCTGGCCTTGGTACGAATTTTCACTCGCCGCTTCTGTTTACATACACAATTTTTTTTTTCCTGTCCTTTGAAATTCCGGGTAATTACCAGTTGTGATACTTGATAGGGGCCGGCCTCTGTGGCTGAGCGGTTCTTGGCGCTTCAGTCCGGAACCGCGCTGCTGCTACGGTGCAGGTTCGAATCCTGCCTGTGGCATGGATGTGTGTGATGTCCTTAGGTTAGTTAGGTTTAAGTATTTCTAAATCTAGGGAACTGATGACCTCAGGTGTTATGTCCCATAGTGCTTAGAGCCATTTGAACCATTTGAACTTAATGTGGGATACATCACAAATTAACAACCAGTGAATTATTTTATTTACACTGCAATAAGAAAATATTTATTGTTCTTTTCCTATTATCTGAACCTGATATTCGATCTATACAAAACTGAGTGGTACCGTCGCTTTATGTTGCTTAAAACAGTAAACTACTTCACCACTTCACTCGGTTGCTCTCCCACTAACTAGCTTCTGGACGTATGCTATACATTTCATAAATGATTCCATAGACTAATAATTAAGAGCGACAAAAGTACCGTTTATACCTTACGTTTCCTCACGTACAGGTTGTGAAATGCCTTCCGCGATATGAACCGATTGATTAATTAACATCCAGACACCATTTCAGAACTCTGAATCACATTGCGGCAGGACAACTTCCTACAGATTCGAATCCCATTGGCACAGCACAAACTTCTAGTGAGATGCGCTGGATACTTGTCCGCTCTGTGGCAGGTACAAACAAAGAAAGCGGTTATTTCGTCTTACTTCAGAATGCTTCAGACTAGCTAGTATGTAAGAGGTCCATGATTGAGGAATTTCTCGCTAGCGCACTCGAGCAGATGTAATTTCGATGGATTGCTCACGCGCTGCCTGCGATATGTAAGCTATAAGAGAATCTCAGACCAAAGAACAGTGTTGACTGCAGTATGCACTGTGTAGCAGTAGCAGTAAGTTGTAGCTTGCAGTCGTGTGTATCGAGTTGGCTGGGCCGGTCGTGGGGGAGCGATGGCGGAGCCTGAGCGATATAATATAAGGTAAAAGCACCCTCGTGCATATGTAGTATTGTTATATCAAGTCCCATGTAAATATTTAAAAAATCTTTTAATAATAATCTTTCTCATAAAAAGTAACTTTTGACAATCATTCATTTCAATTTAAAGAATTTAATAATTTCTCCAATCCTTGGTCATCCCGATTAGTGAAAAGAAAAATCAGTTGTTTCCTTTTATACATGACAAATCTATCGGCCAGCGTTGCACTCGGCTGTGCCAGAATAATTTCTTATAGGAGCAGATATATATGCGTTATCCGGCGACCTTATTGAGATAAGAATTTTCAATTTTTTCAGAATGATCTTTCAGGGCCATGACGCAGCACTGCTGACGTCCAAAATTTACCAGTTAAAATTCACAGTCAATTGTTGAAAGGTTATAAGTGAGCCACAATTTTTTGTTGAGAGATTAGTCACTTTTTTATTATTGATGGTTACGCAATTTCTGTTGCGAGGTTACACTAAATGTGAATATTATTTATATTAGTTATTATGGAGACGTTACAAGTAACTTAACAGTAATCCTACTACTTGAAAAATAGATCGTATTTTCATTCTCCTGTAACGGCTTAGAAATAACGTTAACAATAACGCTGTTTCCAGGTAGCCAATTTGTTTCCCTCTGTCAGGGGCCGGTGCCGCTCGTCTGTGGATCCACGTGCTGAATGGCCTTTCTTCAGCTCGTCGCAGGTAGTTCACACGTCAACGAAAGAGATGCCCTTCCTCCCTAACACTGATGCGCTAGGTCACTGTGGTTTCCAGCCTGCGGGAAATTACCGGGCGAGGCGTAAAATTAAATGTTGGATGGTGGTGGGGAGGAGGGGCTAAAACAAGAAGGGCAGGATTGCGGTTTGTAGGTTGTTCGCTTGCCAGCCAAGCCTATGGGCACGTGAAAGAAAGACATCTTTGGTGCGTCTGATTTCACAACCTTCTCAACGTACTTTGGACTGATAGTCCGTCTCGGCAGCTGCGGGATCAGCGCAGCTAATTGCTAACGGAAGGGGCCCGAGTTCGCTTCCCGGCCGGTACGAAGGCTTTCTCGGCTCGGGAACTTTGTGTTGTGTTGTCCTCACTTTCGTATCGTCATCACTGACGCAAAAGTCGACTCAGTCACACTGTCATATCGCCTTCCCAGCACTGAGAAGGCTACAGGTGCTTGAACAGAAAGGTGATAAAGTTAAGGAAAAAGTATTTCTGATTGTTACACGAGAAAAAGAAGCAGGTGAATGAGAATTTTCCTAATCAAATGCCAACTGTTGGGTAAGATATTGCTAATTTTGAGAACTACCTTTCGTTTATCCGGACATAAACAGTTTACTTTATACGGCGTACGTAAATGTGTAAGTTTCTTTTCTTATTTCCAGTTCTGGTTCCACTGAGGAGTAATTGTAACAAGACCACCATAAATGAAGAACAACCGGTCGCTGTGTTCGAGCGGTTCTAGGTGATTCAGTCCGGAACCACGCAGTTGCTACGGTCACAGGTTCGAATCCTGCCTCGGGCATGGATGTGTGTGATGTCCTTAGGTTAGTTAGGTTTAATTAGTTCTAAGTCTAGGGGACTGATGACCTTAGATGTTAAGTCCCATAGTGCTTAGAGCCATTTGAACCATTTTGGAATGACGAACAGATTTACAATCCAAATATTAAATCACTGTGAGGACAGAATTGAATTCCGCATGTAATTCAAGCCGGCGTTTTGACTGCGGA
Source organism: Schistocerca serialis cubense (assembly GCF_023864345.2). Lineage (NCBI taxonomy): Eukaryota > Metazoa > Arthropoda > Insecta > Orthoptera > Acrididae > Schistocerca > Schistocerca serialis. The sequence continues at coordinate 609,566,716 of NC_064641.1, read as the reverse complement.
GTAGAAGCTATACACATGATTACAAATGCGTGCAACTACTTCGCAGCAAGCTTGTGAAGTCCAGGAAATTTACGTTGAAAAAAATTTTCTTTGAGACGTATGTTGATACAGTATTCTCGTTAAAATAAAAAGAGACAGTATTCCGTATCATCACAGTGCTGTGAGTTGATTTGCTTGCGGTCAAAGCAACAACACATTTAATATCTGTTCATGCCTCAAAGGATAGTCACAATCTGCGCTACGTAATGTTCTCTGCTTTCCCCATTTTGCCATGACGCTCGGGTTCGCAAAGCCGCAACCAGACCATGCCTGATACGGTCGTTAAACACCTGGCTGTACTTCTATTGTAAGGCTAAGTACACATCGGTCCATTGTTGAGGCACATTGTCACACAGCTTTGTCGCGGACTCTTTGTGGCAGACTTTTCTGCCCTGACACACAAAGAATCACGTCCAATTTGAAATGTGTGCCAAGGAAAGCAGAAAGTTAGATTTTGAGAAATCTGCCACGCTGCTGAGAAAAATTTCCATAAACGAATCAAAGCTGCATCCCTTTCTGAAGTAGCTTTTCGGAAAACTTTGTACGTTACTTGTTACCATACAAAATAATGACCACACATTTGAGATTGAAATATTTTTTTTCCCTATTAACTTGTTCTCAAAAGATTGTGGAGAAATATATGATCCTTTCACATCTTACAATTTCACATCGTACCTCGATGATAAGTGGCTATCTTTTGTTATTGGTCATGTTCATTACGATACTTCTAGATTAAGTAACACATTGCCCACTGTTCGAAAATTTGCAGTGAATTATTAGCGCAAAATGCAGTGACAATCTGGGAGAAGAAGAAATAGGCAGTTCACAATTGTTGTCTTTTTTTAAAACATGTCTCCCAACGATCTCTAGAAGTGCCTTGAAATCTTTTGTTGTCACCCACAGGTGATTACTGAATATCATTTCATCCCCCATTCGTAAAGTGCCATAAAGATCGCGTCTATGCGTGTTTCCTTTTTTAAGAATCTCACGAATCCAACAATGTTAGCGAGCAGTGCTGCTACTTTTAGGTTGGTGCATCTTTGGTTACACGTAGATGTATACCAAATTTAACTATCATGTTCCTAAAAAATGATGATGATGATGAAGTCCCATACTCCTTGACAGAGCGTAGCGGAAGGATGCGGAAGACCCGCGCCGCCGTACTAGGCAAGGTCCTAGTGGAAGTGGTTTGCCATTGCCTTCCTCCGACCGTAATTGGGATGAATGATGATGATGAAGACGACACAACACCCAGTCATCTCGATGCAGGTGAAAATCCCTGACCCCGCTGGGAGTCGAACCCGGGACCGCGTGCTCGGGAAGCGAGAACGCTACCGCGAGACCACGAGCTTCGGACTTCCTAAAAGAAAAATACGATCAAAAAATACCTATATTTCCTTCTCTCGAGTACGTGAAATTTCGTTTACCTATCTAGCATTTAACTTACAAGTGTCCTAACAAACAATGTATGAATAAGTCGAGGGGTGTCCGCATCCACCTGCAGTCAGTTCATCAAAGGAAGTGGAGCGTTCGCACACAGTTAGTCTACATGCGATTGTTCTGTGACGCGCTTAATGGTGGCAACTGGAGCACATGGATGTTCACAGACAGAGTGAGTCAAGATTGCGAGCGCCATGTGTCTGTGCTGTACTCTTATTTGAGAAAAGGAGGGAAAAGCCGACATCAGTCGGTAACGTCAGTGTTAAAAAATAGGTCAATGTAGGGCGGCAATAAGCTTTTCAGTGAACTAATTGCCAGCATGCTATTTTTATCGCTTGTCGATCAGAGACTTTGGAAAAAAGGAATTTGTGGTAAGGTCTTGTGGGACCAAACTGCTGAGGTCATCGGTCCCAAGCTTACGCACTATTTAATCTAACTGAAACTAACTTACGGTAATGACAACACACACACCCAAGCCCGAGGGAGGACTCGAACCTCCGACGGACGACCATGACAAGACGCCCCAGACCGCGCGGCTCAAAGACACTGAACACGTGTTGTATTTGCACCACGAATAATGCACGCGTACTGTACAACTGTAATATTTCGCAGAGCCTGGTAACAACATTGCACTTTCGCAACCGGAGATTCCTTAACGAGTTTGATGCGTCTGTTTAACATATCGAATGCGCCATCCATCACTAAGCGAAAAAAGTAGTCCAACTGAAACATTCATATTTCTTTACGTACTACACCAATATGGAATAAAAAATGGGGGTCTGCATTTTGAAAAACGCAGTTGATATCCGTTTGACCTATGACAGCGCCATCTAGCGGGCCAACCATAGCGCGATCTCGTTTCCCCCTTGAAGCTAGACGAGTTTCGTTCTTCGTAGTTTTTTCGTTTGATGCTTATTTCGTGAGATATTTGGACCGGACAGTATCAAAGGACGACCACGTATATTGAACACAGGCATCCACGACCGTTTCCAGGCGTATATGTAAGCCGTAGACACCGTTGCTCATAACCACTTTTTGTGGCCGCGTTGAAATGCTAACCATTTGCACATCAAAGAATATAGTGCGCTTGATACCAGTCTGTTGCACATCATGGTGTTGCAATTTTAACGGTCAACGATTTTTATGCCGGATATGCGCTGTGGCTTCAGTTTCAACCTACTTCGTCAATGCACTAAATATTCTGCTACCCCAAATATCTGCATAGGAAGACTGGCTCCAGTTTTAACGTAAAAACCATGTAATGAAACGAGTCCACGCTGTTAATTTCCTTCAAGTGTGCATCGCTGGGTTTCAGTAAATTAGGAGCCAGTTGCCAGCGTTCACAGAGCTGGATGATAATTACAATTTTTTACCAAATACAAGTTCTTCATTCGTAAATGTATATTCTGCAGATATCCTGAGAATGTAACTAACACTTACCCCTAAATAAATAATGCGGAATATAAATAGCAATGGAATATGAGTAGCAACGACCAATTGAGGTGGCGCAATAGTTAGTACAATGGACTCGCATTCGGTAGCACGACGGTTCAAACCAGCATTCGCCCATCCCTAAATCTCTTCAGGCAAATGCCGGAATGGTTCCTTTGAAAGGGTATGGCCGACTTCCTTCCCCATGCTTCCCTAATCCGATGACCTTTATGTTTGGTCCCCTCCCCAAATCAACCAGCCAACCCTGAATAGCAACAGTCCTGTTACGTTCTTCCCGAGTTGTAGTAGTAGTAATAATAATAATAATAATAATAATAGTGTGCCGAAATGAATATTTTACTGTGTGAGGTATTTTTTTCTTTATGCGCTCTATCGAATGGTGGCTCAGGTTGGCAACACCGCTCATTGTTGCTGTGGAACCAGCAGCGGATCCGCCATCAGAGGGAAGGTCGCTTGCTGCGTCGCGCGATTTAAGCGGTGGTCAGCGATCCCAGTCATTTTAGGGCAGGCAGTGAGTTGCGAGCAAGGGCAGCTTTTACAGGGGCTGCAGCTATGCTTCAAAGTCTAGTCTGTGCTGTTCCGACGTGCTGGCGGTCGCCATATGGACAGCGACTGTCGACTGGCGGGAAACTTGTTCCAAAGAGACGAGTGGATTCTTACTTGTGCTTTTTGAGCTCAAATTTCCGAAGGAACCCTGTGTCAACTGTGGTTCTGGATTCGATACATGTCAGTCAGTTCCTGTCATTGGTCGTGAGACCTGCCTGTGGATTGCGGTCTGTTGGGTGTTGAATGACAGCTGTATAGTGAAACACCCATCTGCTAGCGGTCTCGGTTATTTGGGGACTGCTGTCGGTTTCCTCATTGATTCTCAGCGATGACAGTGAGCATTGTATTTTATGATTGCTATGTTGTTATGTGACCCTGTCTGTGATCGCCGTCGTGGTTTTTCAAAAACTTGCGAGAAGCACACTAGCGTCAGAGAACTAGTTATGCCAGGTCGCCTAGTAAGTGGTTTCCTGTCGGTAGTTTGTTATTAGTCTTACAGTATGAGTGAGGCCGCTTGGCGAAGTTGGGTTGTGTTAAGTAGGTGACCTGTTCAAACGACAATGCCGTATGTAGCTCAAATCACTCCTGTGACGTTATTTGTACTTTGTGTGGACTAGCGAGCCTGTAATCTCACTGTCGTATGCTCTGCTGTTAAGTGTGTCTATAGGTTGGAAATTATTTTTTTGATTGTTCATCTATTTTTTGTTTAGGGGATAAAGGGGGCTCTTCTAATTATGTCTGTTCATTTAGTGTGCTCATTCACCACGGAACCGGGGCCAGCATTCTATAAGCTGGAACAGTAAACCAGGTTGACAGTAACTGTTTAATTAATTGGATAATTTCATTAAATTCTGCTAAGAGTTGCTTTCTGTAAGTTGTAACAGTAAATCTGGTTGGCAATTGCTATTTAATACTTTGCATCGTCATATTAGTTCTGCTACCAGTGTCTTTTTGTAAGTTGTAACAATAAATCTAGTGGGCATTTGTTGCTTTGTTCATGGCATTGATTGTCCTATTAAATTCTGAGAACACTTGCTTTCCTTCAGTTGTAAGAGTAAATCTGATGCGCACTTGCCGTTTAACCCATTAGATCTTTTTCTAAATCCTGCCAGCAGCTGCTATTCATGAACTGTAGTAGTACATCTCGTTGGCAGCTGCTGTTTTAATGCTCATTACCTTTAAATTCTGCCAAGAGTTCCTTTTCTTAAATTCTAATAGCGAATATAGTTTGAAGCGTTACTTAATATTGATGACATTAAATTGCAGCGTTGAGATTTTTTAACACATTTTTCCACCGCTATTCTTTGGTAAAGTAGTATTAATTAGTGTTAGAAGCATGAGCTATTGTTATGTGGTATATTTTACAGCTGAGAAATTTTGTGCTTGTTTAAATAAAGTGGTTTGTTTATTCAGATTTAAACTTACTCCGGTACAGCACTTTACCACCAAAAACCAGCTCTCAGCAAAATAGAATTTCAGTCTCATTAACATTGTGTTAAGCAATTTTCTCATTATGTTCTCACTGATTATCAGTACTGGCGTCCAGAGGAAACGCATGGCAGCAATCCAGAGGGAATCAGCTACGTGGACAGAGGAAGAGTGAGCAAAATTGGGGTAGAGTTTGACGATGAGACCCATAGAGGAAGAAGTAAACAGGATTCTATGCAGACAATTACGTGCACAGTTTACAGTTTGACGGCCAAACTGGTTCACTGTTGGCAGAAAGAACAGAGCTGCGATAAGCCAAGTGGAAAGCTCCGCCGATGGTAACAGATAAGTAACCAATTGAATTCAAACAGATATATGAAACAAATTAGGTTTCAGTGTAATTTGCTCTATATTCGTGACCGAAATGGAAATGTTGTTACTACGAAGACGTATCTGATTCAGTGTAGCGCATTTGAGTCTGCCTATTTATGTTAATGATCAACATTTTCCTTCCATTTAAGACTAATTTTATGAGAAATATTTTAGGAAACTCTTCGTAACTCTTCAATTTATATTTTTCGAACATTTCTTAAGCGTAGAACTACTCTTTGACCTCAGCTGAGACGGTATTTTCAGACTCAACTTTTGACCAGCTTCCTTGTGTCTGGTCTGTATTTGGATTTAAAACACGTACCCGGCTCATATGATAATAGTTGGTGGTGACTTAAATTTACCCTCGATATGTTGGCGAAAATACATGTTTTATTCCGGAGGTGCACATAAAATATCACCCGAAATTGTGCTAAACGCATTCTCTGAAAACTATTTCGAGCAGTTCGTTCATGACCCCACGCGAATAGTAAACGGTTGTGAAAACACACTTGACCTCTCAGCAACAAATAATCCTGAGTTAATAACCAGCATCAAAACCGATTTGGCGATTAGTGAACGCAGGGTTGTCGTAGCGAGACTGAATGTTGTAATCCCCAAATTGTTCAAAAATAAGCTAAAAATATACCTATTCAAAAAAGCAGATAAAAATTCACTTGACGCTTTCCTGAGATACAATCTCCACTCATTCCAAATTAATAATATAAGTGTAGACCAGATGTGGCTTGAATTCAAAGAAATAGTATCGGTAGCAATTGAGAGATTTATATCAGCCGCCCGTCGCCGAGCGGTTCTAGGCGCTATAGTTTGGAACCGCGCGACCGCTACGGTCGCAGGTTCGAATCCTGCCTCGGGCATGGATGTGTGTGATGTCCTTAGGTTAGTTAGGTTTAAGTAGTTCTAAGTTCTAGGGGACTGATGACCTCAGATGTTAAGTCCCATAATGCTCAGAGCCATTTGAACCATTTGATTTATACCAAATAAATAACCAAATTACGGAGTTGATCCTCCTTGGTCCACAAAACGGGTTAGAAGACTGTTGCAGAAACAACGAAACCAACATGCCAAATTTAAACAGACTCAAAATCATCAAGACTGGCGATATCTTACAGAAGCTCGAAATTTAGCGCGGACTTCAATGCGAGATGATTATAACAGTTTCCACAACGAAATTTTGTCTCGAAACCTTGCAGAAAATCCAAAGAGAATCTGGTCGTATGTTAAGTATGTTAGTGGCAAGAAACAATCAATGCCTTCTATGCGCGATAGCAATGTAGATACTATCGAAGACAGTGCTGCTAAAGCAGTGTTACTAAATACAGACTTCCGAAATGCCTCCACAAAAGAAGACGAAGTAAATATTCCAGAATTGGAACCGAGAACAGCTGCCAACATGAGTAACGTAGAACTAAATATCCTCGGAGTAGTGAAGCTACTTAAATCACTTAATAAAAGCAAGTCTTCTGGTCCAGACTGTATACCAATTAGGTTCCTTTCGGAGTATGCTAATGCATTAGCTCCATACTTAACGATCATATACAACCGTTCGCTCGACGAAAGATCCGTACCCAAAGACTGGAAAAGTGCACAGGTCACACCAGTATTCAAGAAAGGTAGTAAGAGTAATCCACTAAATTACAGGCCCATATCGCTAACGTCGATATGCAACAGGATTTTGGAACACATATTGTGTTCAAACATTATGAATTACCTCGAAGGAAACTGCCTATTGACACACAGTCAACATGAGTTTAGAAAACATCGTTCCTGTGAAACACAACTAGCTCTTTATTCTCATGAAGTGTTGAGAGCTATTGACAAGGGATTTCAGATCGATTCCGTATTTCTGGATTTCCGGAAGGCTTTTGACACTACCACACAAACGGCTCGTAGAGATATTGCATGCTTATGGAATATCGTCTCTATTATGTGACTGGTTTTGTGATTTCCTGTCAGAGAGGTCACAGTTCGTAGTAACTGACGGAAAGTATCGAGTAAAACGTAAGTGATTTCAGGCGTTCCCCAAGGTAGTGTTATAGGCCCTTTGCCTTTCCTCTTCTTTATAAACGATTTGGGAGACAATCTGAGCAGCCGTCTTAGGTTGTTTGCAGATGACACTGTCGTTTACCGACTAATAAAGTCATCAGAAGATCAAAACAAATTGCAAAACGATTTAGAAAAGATATCTGAATGGTGCGAAATTTGGCAGTTGACTCTAAATAACGAAAAGTGTGAAGTCATCCACATGAGTGCTAAAAGGAATTAAACTTCGGTTACACGATAATCAGTCTAATCTTAAACCGTAAATTCAACTAAATACCTAGGTACTACAATAACGAACAACTTAAATTGGAAGGAACACATAGAAAATGTTGCGGGGAGGGCTAACCAAAGACTGCGTTTTATTAGCCGGACACTTAGAAAATATAGGATATCTACCAATGAGACTACCTATACTACGCTTATCCGTACGTTTAAAAAATTTCGCTGTCAAAAGATATTTCAGTCGTTGTACAGTTGATGTTTGGCTCTGTTGACTAACGAGTTAACCGAACACTGATCCATCCTCTTTCAGAATACTGGTGCCCGATGTGGAATCCTTACCAGATAGGGCTGACGGAGCACATCGAAAAAGTTCAAAGAAGGGCAGCACGTTTTGTATTATCTCGAAATATGGGAGAGAGTGTCACAGAAATAATACAGGATTTGGGCTTGACATCATTAAAAGAATAGCGTTTTTCGTTGCGACGGAATCTTCTCACGAAATTCCAATCACCAACTTTCTCCTCCGAATGCGAAAATATTTTGTTGATACCTATCTATATAGGGAGCAACCATCACCACGATAAAATAACGGAAATCAGAGCTCGTACGGAAAGATATAGGTGTTCGTCCTTTCCGCGCCCTATAAGAGATTGGAATAGTAGAGAGTTGTGAAGGTGGTTCCATGAACCCTCTACCAGACACTTAAATGTGTTTTTTGCAGAGTTTCCATGTAGATGTAGATGTAGATGTGGTAAGGTTATTTACAGTGTCAAGTTGATTGACAGTACTGGATACAGTAAATGGGAAAGTGGTCCAGCTTTAGGGCTACAACCTGACGTCACTTTGCGGCGGGGCGGGAGATAACATCAGTAGGCCAGTGCCCGTCGCTGAGGCCTAATTTGAGACAGTGTTAGACGTGCTGTAGTTGCACGAACGCGGCAGGGCGGCGGATGTGGGGGTGGGCTCTTTAACGATGGGCCAGCTGCCGGCAGCAGGGCCGGGCCGCGCTGGTCTGGTCTGGTCTGGTCTGGGGTGCTCATGAATATTGCAGCTCCTGATGGAGACGTCGATAGGTGGGTCGCTGGGCGCTTCACCCGGCCAAAAGTTCGACACACCGGCTCACCGGCTCACCTGGCCGCTCGCCATACCACTGCAGCTCACCGGGCGTTTGTGCCGCTCGGGCCACGCTGTCCTTGACCTTTCGTAGTTCCGGCTCTTTCTTGCCTCCTCGAAATACACCTTTATACCTTTACCTTTCTCTAATTTTTTTGCACGAAATTTACTTCGGATCATTCATTATCCGCTGGAATAGCGTTTTTGTTTTTGCATGTGAGTATTCCAGTATCTGTGGGGTTGTTTATCGATGGTCATTTTTTATTTGTAGATCACTCTTGCGTTTTAGTTAACTTATTGTCTTTTAATCATTTTGAGGTAGTGAGCGGAGCTGTGGACTCTATAAAATGTAGTGCCAAGTGGAGAAATCGGAACGTTGCCAGCATGTTCTTCTGCCTGAGTTAAGTAGAGGAACGACAGCAGCGGACGCAGCCGGAAAGAAAAAAATGTTCAAATGTGTGTGAAATCTTATGGGACTTGACTGCTTCGGTCATCAGTCCCTAAGCTTACACATTACGTAACCTAAATTGTCCTAAGGACAAACACACACACCCATGCCCGAGGGAGGACTCGAACCTCCGCCGGAGCCGCAAACATTTGAGTCGTGTATGGGGATAATGACATCGGACAGAGTACGGCAAGGAAATGGTTTCCTAATTTTAAGGAAGACCGTGTTGACATTAGTAATGCTCACGTTGAGGCAGAAATAAGAGGTGAGGTGAAAATCGAGTAAACACGTTAATCCACTATGATCCACGTCTGTATACTCTAGAACTGACAATTGTCATGAACTGTGATCATTTCACCGTCGTGCTCCATGTGGATGCAAACGGGGAAGGTTAAAAAATCCTTCGTATGGGTACCGCACCCTCTAAGCCAAAATCACAAAAATCAGTGGGCAGCCATATGTGCGTGCATCTCTACCTGCTCGTCATCAATCGGCTCTTGAACAACACCGACCATCCCTACTCAGTATCGTTACTGGTGACGAGGAATCGTATCTTTATGCTAACATATAGAAATGAAAGGAATGGCTGAAGCAAACTTGGCAGCAACTCCCGTTACAAAGACCTGCCCGCATTCGCAAAGATAATGTTATGTGTCTGGTGTATCAAGCGGCGGTGTGGTGTACTACGAACTGCTTCCCCAAAGCAACTATCACTGCTGACATTTAGTGTCAACGCCTAGGAGGTCTTGCAGACCCAATCCAAGAACAACGACCAGGGAGATTGCATGAAGGGATGCTACTCAACGATAACACTACCTGCATTCTGCTTGACTGACAAAAAGGCCATGCAGACGTAGGTTTTGGAAGTCATTCCACACCCACCTAATTCATCTGATCTTGTGCTCTCAGATTTTCAGCTTTCCCGCTCTCTATCCAACAGTCTTCGACGAATTTGCGGCCGGCCGCGGTGGTCTCGCGGTTCTAGGCGCGCAGTCCGGAACCGTGCGACTGCTACGGTCGCAGGTTCGAATCCCGCCTCGGGCATGGATGTGTGTGATGTCCTTAGGTTAGTTAGGTTTAAGTAGTTCTAAGTTCTAGGGGACTGATAACCACAGCAGTTGAGTCCCATAGTGCTCAGGGCCATTTGAACCATTTTGAACGAATTTGCGTTCCGGGTGAAAATACCCTCCGAACATGGCTCGACGAGTTCTTCGTCTCAAAACAACGTGATTTCAACAGTCGTGGAACCAAAAACATACCCAGGCGTTGACTAACTGTTGTAAATAGGAAAGGAGAATATATTATTGATGAGTAAAGTCTCAATTATGTGTGTCTGTTGTGTTTATTAAACTTATGGTGAAACACTACGAACTTACGTATCAAGCCAGTCCATCTCTAGCACATGGCATTACATGAACAGCCAGTACTCACCATCAAGTATCATGATACAAATATACAATGTTGCGTGTTGTGACACTAAATTTATCTTCTTCCATTAATACTTAATATAGCCCTGACCTAAGCAGCTATGCTCTAAAATATCAATGTTAATAGCCTTGTATTCAACTGGAAAAGCGATCTGACCACAAGTAACTAACAAGTTGCAACATGGTCGCGGATTAAAACAGTGATCCAGAAAGTGTATAATGAATTTCTTTTATTTCCTCCAATGATCGCAAAACCTATGGTCCTCAGGCCAAAAGTTCTTTGACGAAAAGAAAAATTAGTTCCCAGCAATGAAAGTCAATTTGACAAACTTTCTTTCTGTACCTATCGGGTGGAATTTTTATGCGCAAGTTTAAAACCACGAATGTAATTTTATTTGGAAATAAATTTGCTAGAGAGATTGTATAATTTTTCAGAATTTACGTAAAATTCAGTGCTCTTACAGTCTATTTATTCGTACTATTTAAAAGAACCACACAAAATTACGTGCTTTTGTGTGATAAATAATAAAACGCTGCAGCTTTGTTTAGTGCAATAAAATGAACTAGAAGCATTTAAATAATATTTAAATAATTTTAACAATAAATGTTATATCGCCTAAATTAAATTTCAAATGATTTTAGCCTTAAATCTCTGTTTGAACATAGGTATCGTTGCAGAAAAGTCACCTCGCAAGTTAAGGGTTAGGTGCGGGAAGAAAAGGTTGTAGCATCATGTTTGAAAAGACGTCACGTAGGATGTCTGGGCAACGTCACAATATAACAGCCAACGTGTATTTATTATGTGTTTCGTACCTTGCAGCCGATTGCGACTCATAACCATCAAACAAAACGTTCTACAATTTCCCATGTAGTCTACTCGTGTACCTCTTGGTCTACATAAATTTATCGTTCATCAAATTTTCTCTTTAGACCATGACATTTATTTACGCTTGATGAAATTTCATCCGATCGTCTAATCCTTTTACCTGTTCTGAAGCAAAAAGAAAATGGAAAAACGTAAAACGGGGCAGCTAATTTATGAAGACACTCGGTTTTCCGTTATTCTGTAGTGGCTGCGGGGAGACTCAATAAAAACCGTGTTCGCGGTTTTATTTCCATTCTGCAGGAACGAATTAAAATACCTGCGAGCAGGGCGCGTCTTGCAGAAGCGCTCCTTAGCCGAGGCCGGATTTTATGGAGAAATATTCATCGCTTTCCTCTCGGCCGAGACAATAGCGCTAGGCGGCCGCATTAGATTTTAGCAGGCCGTTGCGCGCGGCCGCAGACAATGGCTTCCGCAGACGCTTCCGAAACAATTGTCGCTTGTCCGAGGCGAGCCCTCCGCTCACAATACCGCGCGCACTGCGTGCTGCAGCCCTCAGCCCTTCCGCAAACAGATGCAGCCGGTAGGCCGGGCGGCCGCCAGAACCTCTTTTCACGGAGGCCGCTGCGACAATCGCACTCTGCGGCCCTTTGTTTGACACAACACGGCCGGAAAACTTGCGCGCAGGTAATTCGATATGACGAGAGTCTCGTGAAACTGGTACCTTGTCGAAGGGGATAATATTTTCAGCGAAGCTACATATATGTACCTGCGTCTAACGGAGGTCCGTATCATAATTACAGTTCCCACTGGGAGGGATAGACGAAAACATAACGAAGTTAGAGCTTGTGCTTCAATACCGTAAAGGACGGCTAACTTTCGACATATACAGGATGTTTTACACAGGAACCCGGCCGGGAAGGTCATCCAACGACACCAAAGAGCATCAAAGATACAGACACCGGCGCCTGTAAATGTATGAATATACAGGACGATACCAAGACGATATTACACACTTTCCTGGATGATTGAGACGGATAAACGTATCAATCTGAAGTAAGTGTCCCTGGTTCGGAAATGAGCCAGTTTAATGTTATAAGCGAAATGTTATAATGTTATAATATTATAAGCGAAAACCGTTCTGGTACCGCTAACAGTTGAATACATGTACTGGTACTTTTCTGCTAAGAATGTGAACAGTTGAATACCTGTACTGGTACTTTTCTGCTAAGAATGTGGGGTATACAACTTTCATATGTGGTAGTTTGGGCAAAGACAAGAAAAAAGTCAGGTAAACATGGACTCCAAAACGCATACCTGAGGAGTAATAACCACCTGTTCATCTTCGCCATTGTGAAAAACATCTGAAAAACGCTCATAGCTCTTAAGGTCTGCGTTTTAGAGCCCATGTTTACTAGATTTCTTTTTTTCTTCTTTTGGTCCGTACTACCACCTCTCAAAGATGCCTAATTCAAAATCTTAACAACACTACCGCTACATCTATTCCACTTTCAGAGGCATCAGAATTGTTTTCGCTTATAACTTTCGACTTGTTCGCTTACGAACCAGGAACCCTTATCTGATATTGATATGTTTATCCTTCTCCATCATCCTTGAAATGGCTCTGAGCACTATGGGACTCAACTTCTGAGGCCATTAGTCCTCTAGAACATAGAACTAGTTAAACCTAACTAACCTAACGACATCACACACAACCATGCCCGAGGCAGCATTCGATCCTGCGACCGTAGCTGTCGCCCAGTTCCAGACTGTAGCGCCTAGAACCGCACGGCCACTCCGGCCGGCTCAGAGGCTTCTTTAACTGACAAGGGATTTTTGCATACTCCTCCGGTCTGGACCATTCTGGCGATTGTTGCTGGATGTTTGCTTTCAGACGTTTCACAGCTTAGACGCCAACGGTCATCTGTCCTATGGAGCATAAAACGTGATTAATCTGAAATGGCCAGTTGACGTGCAGCTGCGGTACTGGACTGCGAAATCCACCCTTCGTCGCCGATGAATGACTGTTCAAATGGTTCAAATGGCTCTGAGCACTATGGGACTTAACATCTGTGGTCATCAGTCCCCTAGAACGTAGAACTACTTAAACCTAACTAACCTAAGGACATCATACACATCCATGCTCGAGGCAGGATTCGAACCTGCGACCGTAGCGGTCCCGCGGTTCCAGACTGCAGCGCCTAGAACCGCACGGCCACTTTGGCCGGCATCATCCTTGAAAGACTATAACATCATCACGGACTCACCCTATATATATCTTTACAGGCACAGGCGCTACTAAGTCCTCTCTACAACGTGTAGAAATGTGTAACAGGAATTGTGAAACACGCTGAACTTTTTTTTTTTTATTCGGTTATCTGTTATGTTTCGTGGGACCATGCAAGTCAAACCTACTTGGCCACGGAACTAATTTGTAGATAGTTTACAAGATGTAGATTAGAAAATTTAAACAATAGAATTAAATACTTAATAAAACACAAAAAAATTGTTAGAGAGCGTACTAAGAAACGACACATTATACAGAAAAATTCTCCACTACTGCAAAGAACTACTGTACAGCATAGAAGGATCCCGCCCAAGGAAAACTTGGATTTGAATATTCTTAGTGACACGTTCCATAGAGCATTTGAACCATCCTTTCATCGAAATGATGCGGAACGAGTCAGTTTTCAGGATATGTACACATGCTTAGTGTTAAAATTAATGAACACACTATTTTGTCCTGTTGCTGCAGCTTCACTTAAAACTTTTTTTTTTAATTTTGTTTCTCTTCTGTTGGATACCAGTTTTTAAATAGCAATTCGTCAACGGAATGGAAGGAGTAGCCCAGCAAAATTATTTTAAGTTTCAAGATTTAAAGCTTGCTTTTCTACCTTTCAGACATTTTATGGTACTGAAGACGTGATCAAATACTTTTGTTGCTGCATATTTAACGCCTTTCGGAGAGTGACAGCTTTAATAATGGGTAATTAAGGTCATTTTCTTCTCTGGTGTTTTAGATGCAGCCACACTCTTTTTCTCAAATTGTAATGGATTATTTGTGTATATTGAAGAGATACATTGAGTCCTTGGATGAACACCGCACGTTATTCTTACTGCTCGCTTTTATCCTAACGATACTTTGTTTCTCTTGATAAGTTATCCCATAAAATTATGATATTTTATTATTTAAGTCCTGTACTATGAATGTATAAATAGCGTTGCCAGTCGAGCAACCCTTCAGCAATCCAAACTACGATATCCTAAGTAAATTGTTTCTACTTAAGTGAGAGACTTAATTTTTTCAGTTCTGTGGGAAGCCCTTTCAAACTGAAGCCACATGAATAGAAAAGAACTTAATAAAGCTTTTATCGACTATGTCAAGGCATTAAACAGGACAAAACTCTGGTCGATATTACTAGAAATTACTCAAATTGTAATGGATTATTTGTGTATATTGAAGAGATACATTGAGTCCTTGGATGAACACCGCACGTTATTCTTACTGCTCGCTTTTATCCTAACGATACTTTGTTTCTCTTGATAAGTTATCCCATAAAATTATGATATTTTATTATTTAAGTCCTGTACTATTAATGAGTGAATGTATAAATAGCGTTGCCAGTCGAGCAACCCTTCAGCAATCCAAACTACGATATGCTAAGTAAATTGTTTCTACTTAAGTGAGAGACTTAATTTTTTCAGTTCTGTGGGAAGCCCTTTCAAACTGAAGCCACATGAATAGAAAAGAACTTAATAAAGCTTTTATCCACTATGTCAAGGCATTAAACAGGACAAAACTCTGGTCGATATTACTAGAAATTGCATATGGGTTACAGAAAACTTACGTAATGAAACTAAATTTCTTATAAAAACAAGGAACAAGATAATTGACAAAGACATTATACCTAACCAAGGAGTTAAACAAGGTTGCAGTCCTTCCCCAGTTTTGTTCTATTTATATATTGATAACTTGATTAAAAATGGAAAGGAAAGATAATAATGGAATAAGACTTAACGAGGAACATTATATAAAAACAACAATGGATGTTTATTGGTAGAATATAATAGCCAGTTCACAAGAACAATTAATAACAAATATTTTTCATTTAAAATCGATCAAAGCTGTTGCTGTTCTGGTCTTCAGTCCAGAGGCTGGTTTAATGCAGCTCTCCATGCTACGCTATCCTGTGCAAGCTTCTTCACCTCCGAGTAACTACTGTAACCTACATCCTTCTGAATCTCCTTAGTGTATTCATCTCTTGGCCTCCCTCTACGACTTTTACCCTCCATGCTGCCCTTCAGTACTAAATTGGTGATCCCTTGATGCCTCAGAACATGTCCTGCCAACCGATCCCTTCTTCTAGTCAAGTTGTGCCACACATTCCTCTTCTCCCTAATTCTATTCTGTACTTTCTCATTATTTAAGTTATCTACCCATATAATCTTCAACATTCTTCTGTAGCACGACATTTCGGAAGCTTCTATTCTCTTCTTGTCTAAATTCTTTGGCGTCCATGTCTCACTTCCATACAAACACTTCCAGAAGGGACTTCCTGACAGCTAAATCTACACTCGTGGTTAACCAATTTCTCTTCTTCAGCAACGCTTTCCTTGCCATTGCCGGTCTACATTTTAAATCCTCTCTACTTCGACCATCATTAGTTATTTTGCTGCCCAGATAGTAAAACTCATCTACTACCAAGTGTCTCATTTCATAATCTAATGCCCGCAACATCACCTAATTTAGTTCGTCTACATTCCGTGATCATCGTTTTGCTTTTTGTTGATGTTCATCTTACATCCCCCTTTCAAGACACTATCCATTCCGTTAAATTGCTCTTCCTGGTTCTTTGATAGCTCTGACAAAATTACAGTGTCGTCGACAGACCTCAAAGATTTTGATTCCTACTCCACATTTTTCATTTGTTTCCTTTACTGCTTGGTCAATACACAGACTGAATAACGTGGGGAATAGGCTACAACCCTGTCTCACTCCCTTCCCAGTCACTGCTTCCCTTTCGTCATTTGGTTTCTGCCTTTCATTCCCTCTATTTTACCCCTGTCACCTTAAGAATTTGAAAGATCAATATTATAATTTCAAAATACCTATGGAAAAGTCAGAAATAACGGCATTCCAAAGAAAGCATAACATGCGATCAAAAACGGTGTTATAAAACGAAATAATCTATTATTACAACTATATAGGCTGTCATACTTCTTTTTATGGTACAAATATAAAATATAAGACAGCACTGTTAACGTGAAACAATGAAACCAATATGGGCAAGTAAAGGAACACAACTGCAATTCTATAAAACAGTGGAAGTTCAATTGCTGCTTAACTGATCTGAGGCTTGGATAGCAATGAATGAGGATATTTATGCTAACAGACAAAATCGACACCCATAAGCAGAAAGTGCCGGAACATATAAGGAGGATATGACAATATAGGTATGTGCTTTGCAGGACGCAAAGGGACGGTACGTAGGTCGGCCCGAGGAAGGAAGAAGCTAAGAAGCTCAGGCCGGAACAGGTTCCTCGAGCCTAATCCATGGATGTAGATAATGATGATAATAATGACGATGATGATGAATAATGTGCACATTTTTGTGCAGTCCATCTGATTCTCTCGTCTAGTATACAACACAGAACCGCAGTATTGGTGCAGGAAAAGTTCTCCATAGTCACGCACGTGTGATTATATGCTACGTCATTAAATTTATGGCGGAAGGGCCAAAAGTGTCAATAAATCTGTGCTTGGGAGGGATACCGGATTCCAGTCGATCAAAAAGAGAAGAAGAATATGAGGAGGAAAATATAGTTACCAATGCTTCTCAAGGCATCACTACTTTGGAAAAATGCGGGAAAAAAGACAAGAAATCGTAATTTCGTACCCTGCACAGGTTATCGAGGGGAGTGGGGGAGGGATACTGACACACAATTTCAAGGACACACGTGTACTTTATTTTATATTGTACCATAGTAAGCGATGTTGTCCCGTAGGCTATATTATTGTTACGAATTGTTTGTTTTGCAATAGTAAAATGGCACCGCCCGCCCGATTGGCTTTCCGGGCGGGAAGGAGCGCGTGGTCCCCGGCACGAATCCGCCTGGCGGATGTATGTCGAGGTCCGGTGAACCGGCCAGTCTGTGGATGGTTTTTAGGCTATGTAAGTAGGCTGTTTATGTTTTCTTATTGGCAACGTTACGTAGCGCTCAATATGAAAATCACTGGCTGTGCTGTGTGCAGTCTGTGGCTAGTTTGCATTGTTGTCTGCCATTGTAGTGTTGGGCAGCGGCAGCTGGGCTGTTAACAGCGCGTAGCGTTGCACAGTTGGAGGTGAGCCGCCAGCAGTGGTGGATGTGGGGAGAGAGATGGCGGAGGTTTCTAATTTGTCATGAACTGATATATATATTATGACTTGTGATGATATTAAGGTAAATACATTGTTTGCTCTCTATTAATATCTTTCATTTGCTAACTATCCCTATCAGTAGTTAGTGCCTTCAGTAGTTTGAATCTTCTATTTAGCTGGCAGTAGTGGCGCTCGCTGTATTGCAGTAGCTTGAGCAGCGAAGATTTTTGTGAGGTAAGTGATTTGTGAAAGGTATAGTTTAATGTTAGTCAGGGCCATTCTTTTGTAGAGATTTTTGAAAGTCAGATTGCGTTGCGCTAACAAAATATTGTGTGTCAGTTTAAGCACAGTCCTGTATAAATTGTTAAAAAGGGGACGTTTCATATGGCGACCCTTAGCCTAGGATACCTCACTGGAATCTTCTGATTTTTCTTGTAGTTTGTGTATTTAGTGTAGCTTTTGTTTATTGCTAGCGCGTAATTGTAGAGAGAATCTCCTTTGTAGTTGTAGTTTTCATTGTTGTAGAGTAAAACAGTTGTGGCATGCATGTAGATTTGCACCAAGTATTTCGCAGCTGCAATTAACTAGACATTATTTCCATTGCTACGTTATTTTATTTTGCTCTTCAAATTGTGTTTTTCTGTGTTGTCGTGTGAAATACTGTGACAATAATGGCGTGTGAAAAACGTAATACTAGGCTCCAAAGTAAACTGAGAAATGACAGTGAAGACGAAGGCAGTGTGTTAGCGCCGCAGAGTAATGAATTAACTGATGTTCAAAGTGGTAATTTGGTAATCGTGCATAGGGAAATGGAGCGGGCGGCAAACAATGGCACGGACAGTGAAACAATTAGTGAAGAGGGAAGCATTATCGATCGATCGGTCGGCAACAGCTCGCCTCAGGAATCCGAAATGACAGGACACAATTTCGCGAATACTGTAGATTCAGGTTTTGGGTCATCACCGTTTTCTCAAATAAGTCAAGACACATTTTCTGCTTGTCAAAATGTGAATGTTGTCGGTGCAAATGCACTGCCGAAAAGCGTAGAGAAACAGATTCCAGACACTAATACATTATTATTGCAATTAATGCAACAAATGGAACAAAATCAGAGACAAACACAGCAAAAGCTTGAAAAGTTAGACACAATGGAACAAAATCAGAGACAAACACAGCAAAAGCTTCAAAAGTTAGACACAATGGAACAAAATCAGAGACAAACACAGCAAAAGCTTCAAAAGTTAGACACCACACTTGAACAAACACGTGAAGATTTAACTACTGAGTTGCATAAAATCGAATCGAAATGTCAAAAAGTCTGTAACGACGTAAAAACACAAATTTGTGAGCATTTTCAACCTATTTTTTCGCGGCATGAAAATGCATTACAGAATCACGAAGCAGCCATAAAAGAACTGCAAATTATTGTTCATGAAAATCATGAGACCTTGCAAGCTAAAATTGACTCAGTTGCATCTACCGATTCGGTTACGCAACTTGCAAAAACTCAGGAAAACTTAAAGGACACAGTAGAAAGACACATGGAGGAAATTAGTTCATTATCAGAGAAAGTAGTTGAACTTTCGGATCAGCTAAATAATTTATCGACGAAGGTAGATGATAATCTGAATGACACAAAACCGGTAGTCTTTAATAACACAGAAGAGAGCGAACAAATTAGGAAACTGAAACAAAATCTGAATCAAATTGATACGCAACACCAAAGAGAAATCCGGGAAGTACAAGATCAGCTAACACAGGTAATACAAGAATTACGTATTTCAGAGGACACTCGCGCTCCAACACGGGAAGAGGGACTTAGAAACACGGAAAAGCTGCAAAATAATAACACAGGGCATTTCGGAAGTAATGAAAGAAATTGGGAATGTGCACCAAATTTTGAGATGGAACCGCCGAAGCGACGTAACAATGACCGACATGCGACTCGCCGACATGATGATTTTGACTATAAGCTGTTCATTACTACACGTAAATTCAAAACGTTTAAGAATTCTGCCAACGACATTCATCCACAAGCATGGCTCCATCAATTCTCTCATTGTTTTCCTCCCAACTGGTCGTTGGAACACAGATTAGAATTTATGTGTGGCTACTTAGAGAATGAACCAGCTGTAAGAATGCGATCGGTAATTCACGATTGCCACAGTGAAGGAGAGTTTTACCATGCCTTCCTCTCAGCATATTGGTCTCAAGCCACACAAGACCGTGTAAAACATAGCATCATAATGATGAAACGTTTCGAACAATCTGAATTTTCCAGTCTTATGAAATATTTTGAAGACATGTTGCATAAGAATCAGTATCTTTCAAACCCATACAGCCCCTCAGAACTCATCCGCATTTGCTTAATCAAACTGCCTGAACATTTACGACATATTATTTTGGCAGGACGTTGCAAAGACGACATTGAAGCATTTCAGGGACTCTTACAAGAATTAGAAATTGACACTGACAATCGCGGAACGCGAAACCAGGAACACAGCAATTACAGGTCACATCCGTCGCAATTCCGCGATGAAAGAAGTAATAACTTTACACGACAAGGCTATTCTCACAACACAAATCGTGACCAAAACAGACACCACCCGTATGACAACCGTTGGCAGAGTAGTAATAACTACAGGGAAAGATCACCTCTCCGTGGTAATGACTATCGCAGAGACAATAAGATAAACAGACAATACGGGAACCAAAATAAATACTATCAAGGGAGACAGAATAACTTTAGACGCAACGGACCAGCGCGCAGTTACGATTCAGGGAGAAATTCTCCACCATGTGACCGACAAGAAAGAAACTATGGAATCTACCGACATGACGACAGACGGTATGATCGTAACGACAGACCTGAATTGCATCAGAACTGGCGGGATTCAAACAGAGCAGGGCCCTCTCGTCACGGTGAATTTGTAGAAGTTAGGCCTCCAAATCCCAATAACGACGCGCGCCAACAAAGAGACAATAGGCAATGACTCATACCGCAGGCAGCCACAAAACGCACGTATGAAACTAACGACGCAGCTGCCGTAGCTAGTAATTACGTAAAAATGGAAGACATTAGGGACATTTTACTCCAAGAACACGACGTAAAACATAACAACATTGCATATCCTGTGATTCACATTACAGTGAATGACGTAAAATTTACGGCAGTACTTGACTCTGGCAGTCCCATCTCAGTAATCAGTGAAACAGCCTTTAGCAAATGCAACAAATCGAACGATTGCCCCACACTTCCGTTACGTAAGATTAAATTACAAGGTGCAATCTTTGGAAAAAGTGTAGATGTACGCCAACAAACCAATTTAGAATTCTTTTGTCAAAGCCACAGCTTCTCTATGAACTTTCTCATTGTTCCATTATTGTCGACGGAAATTATATTGGGAGTAGACTTTTTGAATGAACACAAAGCAATCTTAAACTTTCACGATGCTGAAATAAGTTTAGAGAAAGAAGGTAAGTCAATAGCTTTGAAATTTGAAGATTGGCTCTCAAACCATGACGAGGAAATTAATCGGCTTTACCTTCTGTTAGACAACAGTTCGGACTTTTCTACGGAACTAGACACTAACAATCACTCTGCAAGTACTGACAGGGATGATATCGACGGCGCATTTGACATTAATAAGTTAATTCAGAATAAAATTCAAACAATTGAGAATTGTAATGACAATGATAGGCAAGACCTTTTTGAGATTTTACAAGCACATTCCACAGTTTTTACTCACAAAACGGGAACAATCAAGGGATTTCAATACCAATTTCGTGTTCGTGAGCATACTAAATTTTGTGTTAGACCATATGTAATTCCAGCACATTATAGGGACCGTGTTAGAACAGAAATACAATCTATGCTTAATGAGGGCATTATTGAGCCTGCAGTAAGCTCATACAACAATCCATTACATGTTGTTGAGAAGAAAAATGGATCGATCAGGCTTGTCTTAGATTCGAGACAAATCAATACGATCATTATTCCTGAAACAGACAGGCCGCAAACGTTAGAAGAACTTCTTCAAAATTTTAATGGTGTAAAAGTGTTGTCTTCCATTGATCTCAGATCCAGCTTTTATCAGATCGAACTTCATCCAGAATGTAGAAAATACACAGCTTTCCTTTGTTTCGGCGTTTGTTATCAGTTTCGGAAACTTCCCTTTGGTTTGAACATTTCTTCGGCAGCATTCATTCGCGGGCTAAATTCCATATTACCTGAGTTCTTAAAACGTCACATCACCTTATATGTAGACGATATTCTGATAGCAGAAGCCTCATGGGAACAACACAATCGCATCCTCAACAGCGTGTTACATGTTTTTGCAGAATCTGGAATTACAGTTAACTTGGAAAAGTCTGAATTCGGTAGGTCAAAAGTGAGGTTTTTGGGACATATTATTTCTTCTGAAGGCATTCAGCCGGATCCTGAAAAGTTAGAAGCAATCAGAGCCATTCCAGTGCCATGCACAAAAAGACAAGTCCGCAGTTTTCTAGGTCTCGTAAATTTTTACCGTCGTTTTCTGAATATGCAAATTCTAGCTACACCAAAACTTTGTTCTCTCACTGGAAAAAATACTATTTGGAACTGGGACGAACAAGCACAGTTGGAATTCAATTCTTTGAAAGAAGCGTTACTTCACGCGCCAATCTTAGCTCATCCAGATCTGTCACAAGATTTCTGCCTTAGCACGGATTCTTCTAAAGTCGGTCTTGGTGCCCATTTATTTCAAGAAGCCATAGAAAATGACACTACCATTCAGAAAACCATTGCTTTTGCTAGCCGAGTGCTAACAAAATCTGAAAAAAATTATTCCGTTACTGAATTAGAAGCTTTAGCTATCGTTTGGGCATTTAACAAATTCCGTTTCTTTCTTTCTGGTAAGCACGTAAAAGTATACAGTGATCATCGTGCATTACAATTTCTTATGTCTTCAAAATTAAATCATGACAGGTTAAAACGTTGGGCATTGTTTCTGCAAGAATTCCGCTTCACAATAGTCTACATTCCCGGCGAGGAGAACATTGTTGCGGACGCACTGTCACGCGCACCGGCTGGGCTTGAGAAAAGTACCACAGAAGGCAACCTCGAGAAAAATTTCAGTATTCTTTACATTCAGAAAGTCGCCTTTGAAAACTTCATCACCACATCTTTAAAGGACATTGCTCATGAGCAAGATAAAGATCCGATTTGGAAAGACATCAAGAGCAAATGGCATGAAAAGACACACACACAGATTCGGCATTATTACCTGGTTAGAAACAACATACTGTTCAAACGCTGCACTGTTGATGACAAGCTATGGGTACTTTGCATTCCTGACGATTTTGTTAATAAGCTCATTTGGTACATTCATTTCAGCTACGCACATTTTGGTCCACGAAAATGTTATCATATTCTTCGAACGACTTGTTATTTTAACAATATGGAAAAAAGAATTCGAAGAGTCTTGTCTATTTGTAAACTTTGTCAAAAGGCGAAACCATCTACTGTCTCACATCGTGCTCCGTTGTTTCCTATTATTCCTGCTAAATTAAAAGAATTTGCTGCTGTTGATCTCTTGGGACCGCTTGTCAGAACATCCAATGGATTTTCGTACGTTCTAGTCGCTGTTGAACTTACTTCAAAATTTGTTTCTTTCACTCCGTTACGTAAAGCCACTGGACGGTCTGTATCCAACGCCTTTGTTAAAAATTTCTTACGTGAAGTTGGACACGTTAGTAAAGTCATTTCAGATAACGGACCGCAATTCAGATCTGCTGTTTGGTCACGCATGCTTCGCAACCATAAAATCAAACCTGTTTTTATTTCATTGTACTCACCACATTGCAACCCGTCTGAACGGATTATGAAAGAAATCAATAAGCTTTGCAGACTTTATTGTCACAGAAAGCATCAGCATTGGGACAGATATTTACACTTATTTCAAAATGTGCTGAATGAAATGCCTCATGATTCCACTGCTTTACCACCTACTCTTGTACTGAAGAATGTGGAACCTCCGAACAGAATCAGAGAGCTTGTACCTTTCCCGAATACACGTAAACTTCGACACAAAGACATAATTGATTTGGCTCTTAAAAATATAAAATCTGCAGCAGACAAACGGAGAAAACTAAACGGTAAAGCAAATGCAAAGAAATTATGTATTGGTCAGAAAGTTCTCATTAAAGCTCATTCATTGTCACATAAGAAGAAACACTTGAGTCACAAATTCTTTCTAGTTTACAATGGACCTTATAGAATCCGACGTATACCACATGATAATTGCGTTGAAGTTGAAACTCTGCGTACTAGGAAGAGTAAAGGTTTACACCACATTTCTCATGTAAAACCATTTATTGACAGATAATCTGCCTTTTAACTTTGTCTTTGCCATAAAACTTTTCGCTTCACATTACTTAAATGCTTTGTCAGACTTAAGAAACTGTTAACATACAACAATGTTTGAAGTACAATATCCAGTCTAGAACCTAGGGAACATTTTAAACAGAAATTACGAATGCATTGTTATAGTGAACAGACGACACAGTATTGTATTTGTACATTCTTGCTTGTTTGTTGCACGACTACGTAACGACTATAAGGCTCACATACTTAGAACATTTACCAGTACTGCTAATGAGATTTTAATGCAACATTTTGGTTTACTTGAAAATACATTCTGGGTTTAATGTACTTTCTGTGAGATACCAGACGACAGAGTGATTAGTTTATGTGACAGATACACGATTTTATCACGACGCTACTAATGAGTGACAATTTACAATGTTGCTTTTGCGGTGTATCTGTTTTATATCTGCACAGTTTTCTGAATTCTTATGGAAATCAAAACATGTTTTAGTAGTAACTTTTGTAGTATAGCTACAATGAGACAGGGTTCTCCGTAGCACAACAATACGTTACAGCACAGTACGTTCTTCACTACAACAATAAGCGTAATAACTAAGATATCAATACGCAAAGCATTTCACTTTTGTTTATCATGAGGTAAGTACATTGGCTTCTGCAGAACTTAGCTTTTGGAGGAAAATAACTACGACACTTTCACAGAGATTATCTTACAACAATATGCACATTTAGCGCTACAGGACACGCATTTCAGTGATTAATTTTATACTTAAAACATTTATTTTTAAAGATTTTTGAATTACAAAGAAAGTTTTCCGTGATATATTTCATTCCATTGGTGTAATCTGTAACACCTGAGGGTATAATTACATTAATCCTCAGGGGGGTACACGCTTACTTTGTGTACCATGTGTGTGGCAACCACAAGGAACCCTAGCTAATATGGTATTTGCTTATACAACTTTACACATCGGTACCATATTTCTCTAACACACAAATTACACAGCTATCTGATTATTTAACTGAGAGAGACAAACATTTATTTTACTACATCAGTGACACATGTTTACGCAATTATACAGTTGGATAACTTCACACTTATGAAACTGTATTTTGTCTGTACTTTGTAAACTGTTCATATTTTTTCGGAACTATTGTGATACTATGAGAGCTTTGAATGATGTATTTGGTATGGATTCATGATTTTTAAAGTACTTTTGAGGCAGATGACACTTTTGACATGAGCAGAGAATTTTTTTAATTATTGGAGGAAGCTACGACGATTTTGAGATTTGACTGAGGTGTTATGATGTTATTTTTACGACGACGATGTGTATTATGCTGCTGAGGTATGTTTATGATTAATAGACTGAGGCTATATGAGTTATTTGAATATGCTTCATATTTATAATGACGAAATATTGACGAGTGTCGATGGATACGTATATGTGTAATAAGGTAAGGAGTAATGAGTAGTGTTTAGGGACTCTGATTTATGAAAAGGATGTTGGAAACCAAGAAACGTACTTTAAGAGTTATGAAATGTGTGACTGTATCACAATGCTGACGAATATTTTGTTTGGACACTTATATTTATAGGATTTTGTTTCTACAGATTTGCAACGCTAATTCTTGACCTGTGAAATATTTTTAAATGTGACTGCAACGGTAGCAGAAACTGCTGTCGTAAATATTTCCGTACGAAAGTTAAGTGACCACCTGCACGTAATGCGTCGCGGGCACCCAGCTGTGTCAGACGCCTGGAGAAAAAGCCATTATTGCGAGTCCTTTTCAGCGGCACAGGTAGAAAAAAAAAAAGGGGACGTGGGACGTGTCAAACACCTGGAGAACAAGCCATTAGGGTGTGCCTTTCATCGCTAATGCGACACCGTCGTTACTTGAAAACATATGATTACTCGCACTTTGTGCTAATTACTGAAATGCTTATGAATTGATGGGAAATATTCGTACATCTGCACACCTGATTACGACAAGCGTCTTTCTACGAGAGTTGAGAGAATTTCTACTAACTTATGAAATGTCACATGACTATTGAATGATATTTTTATGCTTTGCTTTTCATAGTTGCTTATTTCATTTGACATCTGTTTTCCAGCTGTGTTGCAGCATTCCTTTTATAAAATAAAATGCATTTGCTAATGTGAACACTTTCTGTCAACAGATCTATCAAATAATTATTTTATGATCCACATTCTTTAAAAAAGGAGCACTTGGAAAGGAAAGAACAATAAGAAGGATCTAGTAACAGTAACACATAATTTTCTTTTCAAGTACATGGTAATATTTCTTTTTACAATCAGTTGTTGTGGTGCACCACTTTAATTACATAGACATTAAGATGTGAATATACATTTCCCTTATCTGCATTGTTGTTTAGTGTAATATTTTTTCTGGTTGAGCTATGTCATGTTTAGGTATAAGTTGCTGCTGTTTGCCAGGCATAGTGTTATTGAATTTGACTTTTGCTAATTTATACTGTAGCTTGCTTTGCAATTTTCCATTTTTTTCATTGCTGTTTATAATAATTGTTTTACGTGCTGCTGCATTGCCTCGTCCCTTAGTTTAGCATCTGAGCTCAGTAGATTTAAGTTAGCTTAAGAGGGGGTAGCCTCTAAGAGAATGAGTTGCGATGAATTGGAAGAAATGCATTGAGAAAACAGGTTTAGGTAGGATTTTCTTGGAAATAAATGTTGAGGTAAGAAATGTATGAACATATAAATACAGAAAGCATGCTTAGATAGAATTTTTTTGGTGGAAACAAAGGATGAAATAAGAGGAAAGATATATGAAGTTTTGGGTTGGACTGCAGTACCACATGTTACACTGAAAACGAACCCTGTCCTTTCCCTTTTGTGTTATCCCACTATATGTTTGTGTACCCTTGTGTATTTGTTTTCTTCCTGTCTCTGTGTACTGTTTCATAGAATTTTTTTCTCTTCTAATACTAAGCTATATTCACTATGAGGAGGAATACTGTTATCCTCAAATATAAGTTGCATTAATAATATGTTATTTTCTTTGTAAAGTTGTTTACAATTCTGTTCTGTTTCAATGTTCATGTGTGAAATTAATGTTTCGAAAACTATTCTCATTATTTTATGTATGTACTTATGTCACTATTTTTGTAACACTGATGTATATGTTTATGTCTATTCTTTTGTAAAGCCTGTATTACAAATTTTATCTGTATTATTATGTTTTTAATGATGTATTTTGTACCTTTGTAATTGTATTCTTATGTTATAAAATTGTAATTGTCACCAGTTCATGACATTATTAACTTGTTAGTTACATTTCACTGCACACGTTTCTGTTGGTCATAGTATGTGGACAATATGTGAGAAGTAGGGACTGTTAGTGTTTGCACGTGTGTTAATAACTCAGCAAGGGACTGGATAACAGCATTGCTGGTTCTAAGGACAATTTCAGAACTTTGTGAGTGCACAAGTGGTGGTTTATGGACTTGCTATATTATCCACAAGACTCTTCAATGGTGATTGTGCACCTGCACAGTCACAACAGATGGCTGCTGGCTATTTCTACAAGGACTGCAGTGGGTCTGCACCTCTGGTGGCCCACCAATACCATTATCTCTACAAGGACTGCAGTGGGTCTGCACCTCTGGTGGCCCACCAATACCGTAATCTCTACCAGGACTACAGTGGGTCTGCTCTGTGATGACCTACCTACCAATATTCATCAAAACTTCGACTGACTCTGCAGTGGGTTTGCTCTGTTGTGGCCCACTACCTGTCAGCATGTCGAGAGTCAGCACTGTCTTTCCGTTGGAAGGACAACACTACTTCTTCAAGACAGCATGGAAATCCACTACTTCTGTGTGCATTTTCTTTTACTGCTCAGACTTTGAGAAAAACACTGCTATTTTACTGTGATGAATCAGGACTATCTTTATGGACTGTGAGAAAATTTTAGCTTTTGACCAACATTGTATCAATAAGTGTGTGCATTTGATTTCTTTGTTATTGTAATTATGAAAAAATTTTTTTCAAATCTGTATTGGGCACTGCCCAAACCAATTTGTAAAAATTTTTGTGGGGAGCATGGGGGCTATGTAAGTAGGCTGTTTATGTTTTCTTATTGGCAACGTTACGTAGCGCTCAATATGAAAATCACTGGCTGTGCTGTGTGCAGTCTGTGGCTAGTTTGCATTGTTGTCTGCCATTGTAGTGTTGGGCAGCGGCAGCTGGGCTGTTAACAGCGCGTAGCGTTGCACAGTTGGAGGTGAGCCGCCAGCAGTGGTGGATGTGGGGAGAGAGATGGCGGAGGTTTCTAATTTGTCATGAACTGATATATATATTATGACTTGTGATGATATTAAGGTAAATACATTGTTTGCTCTCTATTAATATCTTTCATTTGCTAACTATCCCTATCAGTAGTTAGTGCCTTCAGTAGTTTGAATCTTCTATTTAGCTGGCAGTAGTGGCGCTCGCTGTATTGCAGTAGCTTGAGCAGCGAAGATTTTTGTGAGGTAAGTGATTTGTGAAAGGTATAGTTTAATGTTAGTCAGGGCCATTCTTTTGTAGAGATTTTTGAAAGTCAGATTGCGTTGCGCTAACAAAATATTGTGTGTCAGTTTAAGCACAGTCCTGTATAAATTGTTAAAAAGGGGACGTTTCACGGCCAGTCTGTGGATGGTTTTTAGGCGGTTTTCCATCTGCCTCGGCGAATGCGGGCTGGTTCCCCTTATTTCGTCCCAGTTACACTATGTCGGCGATTGCTGCGCAAATAAGTTCTCCATGTACGCGTACGCCAGCATTACTCTACCACGCAAACGTAGGGGTTACACTCGTCTCGTGTGAGACGTTCCCTGGGGGGGGGGGGGGGTGTCCACCGGGGGCCGAACCGCACAATAACCCTGGGGCGGCGGAGGGGTGAAGTGGACTGCAGTAGTGGTCGTGGGGTTGTGGACCACTGCGGCTGAGGCGGGGACGGGACCTCTCCGTCGTTCCTAGGTTCCCGGTTAACATACAATACAATACAATGATGGCATCACGTATTCAATCTTGTAGGCATTGGTTGATCCTTTATTTAACGAGTTTTTTTTTTCTTTTTGCGGCTCTCCAGTACTTACTTTACTTTTTTGTGTCCGGAAACTACAATTTGTTTGCCCAATATTGGGCAATGTCCAATGCTTCTTCTTTAACCAGCCATAGATCGTCGAGGGTGCATCTGTGCGGGCAGGCTGGGCATTGTAGGAGATGTTCCATGTCCTGTCGAGTGCCGCAGTCGCATTTGTCGTCATTTTCGTCCAACAAACCCCATTTGATCAGATTAGATTTCACAGGAGCCACCCCAGTTCTGATGCGGTTAAGCATTCTCCAGGTTTTCCAATCACCAGAAACGCCGCTTGGTGGGTCCTCTCTTAGTGGATAGTAGATTGGGGGCTCATCTAAGGCGCAACTTAGGAAACGGCGTCTGGATTTGAGTCTGCTGGGGCCATACTCTAGGCCAAATATTGAGTGACGAGCATCAAAGGTTTGTTTTAGCTTCTCGGTATGTTCATGGGCTTTCCTACGTGAGAGAGGGTTTGTGAAACCTGCGGCCCTGTAAAGATTTTCTATGGGGGTAGGTTTCATGCAGCCTGTCACTATCCTGCATGTTTCATTCAGGCTAATATCTAACTTTTTTGCGTGGGCGGATCTGCACCATACCGGGCAGGCATATTCGGCTGTTGAGAAGCACAAAGCTTGGGTTGAAGTTCTGACCACGGTAGGTTTGGCACCCCATTTGCTGTTGGACAGCTTTCTTATTAGGGAATTTCGTGCTTCTACTTTTTTGCGTGTTTTTTCGCAATGATTTTTGTATGTCAATGTTCTGTCCAGCACGACGCCAAGGTAGGTGGGAGTATCTGTGTGTTCTAGTAATGTCCCATCCCAGGTAACATTGAGCCTGTACTTTGCCTGCCTCGAGTTCAGATGGAATGCACTCACTTGAGTTTTGGAGGGGTTGGATTTTAGAGAATTCTTTTTGTAGTAGGTTGACATTATAGAAAGGGCGGTTTCTAGTTTCTCCTCGATGGCTTCAAACCTGTTGCCTTGAACTGTTATTGCCAGGTCGTCTGCATATACAAAAGTTTTGGTTTTGTCTGGAGTTGGTTGGTCATTTGTATATATGTTGAATAGGATTGGCGCCAACACGCTCCCTTGGGAGAGCCCATTTTTCTGATTCCGCCATCGACTTTTTTTCCCCTCAAGCATTACGAAGAACTGTCTATTTTGGAGCAGGGATTCGATTATCTTGACTAGGTGGTAGTCTTTCAGGGTCTCGTAGATATTATGCAGTAGTGTCCGGTGATGTACTGTATCATAGGCGGAACTTAGGTCGACTAGTGCCAGCTCAGTGATTAGTTTATTCTCAAACCCATCCTCGATATGTTCTGTCAACGCTAGAATTTGACTGGTACAGGACTTTCCAGGTCTAAAGCCTGCTTGGTGTGGAATTAGCTTCGAGTCAACGATCTTCTCTATTCTGTTGAGGATCAATCTTTCATAGAGCTTAAACAGATGGCAGAGAAGGGTTATGGGTCGACTGCTCTTCGGAGACGCTGGGTCCTTCCCAGGTTTAAGGAGAGCCACCACTTTTGACTTCCTCCACAGTTTCGGGATTTGAAAGGTTTCACGGCACACGTTAAAAAGTCCAAGTATCCAGTCCCTGGCGCCAAGGCCGAAGTTTTTAATCTGTTCCAGGCAAATATCATCAAACCCAGCGGCTTTCCCATTCTTCATGGTATTTATGCCATTGTTCAACTCTATCATGCTAAATGGTTTCTGGAAGTTGGTGTTTTACGTTGGCAGTAGGCGTGTGATTTTAGTTTTCTGACGTTTGGAGTTGAACTTGCCGTTTAGAAGGAGTTGGTTGGCCACCTGGTTTGGAGTTACGTTGGCCGGGGCCTTGCTTAGCCTTGGGTCACCATCCAGTTTCTTAATCAGGTTCCAGGCTATTTTGCTACTGTGGGGCATATCCATTCCTTCTAGGGTTGCTATCCACTTCTTCTCGCGTGCCTCGCTGAGGGCTGACATTAAAGCTGTGCCACAGGTGATGGTTTCGTCGCTGAATGGGTCTTCCGCGAACAATACTTGATACTTCTCCAGGATGTCCTTTGACGCATTTGAGAGCCCTGGGATATAGTGTTGTCTGCAACCCCTAGGAATATATTGTCTAGATACCTTTCGCAGAGTCTCAACAAAGGTAAGGTAATTATTTGGTGTTGGGGTCAGATTGGCTAATTCCTCATCCAGCGCTTGGGAATATTCTGACCACCTAGCCTTTTTAAAGTTGAATCTCCTACGGAAAGGTATTTTGGTTATTTTGATTGTTGAGTAGACTTGGATTCCAATAGGTCGATGTTGTGTCTTTGGGATTGCATCATATACTCTTTTGCAGCAGGTGTCGTAGATGTTCCGGCTGACGAAGCAAATATCGGGATTGTAACCTCGCTTCCAAATTTTGCTGTTGAAGGAGCAGGGGAGCTTGGGGTCGTGGAGAAGTGAGAGGTTATTTGCCTCAGCCCATTGTTCTAGCAGCTGACCATTGGAGTCTGTCTCATCGTAGCCCCAGGGGGTGCTGTGGCTGTTAAAGTCGCCCACAACGAAATGTGTCCTTTGGTTGTTGAAGCTTTCTGGCGTTGAAGTGTGTAAGTTCTGGCCGGGGGGTTTATATACGCAGCATATTGTAAATGATCCACTCTCTATCGCTAACACTTCAATGTTGTTGGTGGTTGTCTTACTCGTGGAAGAGAGCAGCATCTCGGGTCTGGTAAATATTGCGCTCCCATACCTTCTGTGAGGTGCTTCTACGGCCAAGCGCATTCCTTTGATATTGGGTCTGTTTGCTGTTTCATCTCTATGCGTTTCCTGCAGGCACAGTACGTCCCACTTTTCTGATCGGCATAGTTGCGATATTACATCTTCCTTATTTTTGGTGATTCCCTCGACGTTCAGGCTGACGATCGTCAGGGTTGGCCCTGAAGAGGACCTGTTTTTGTTTTTGGCTTTTGATTGCATTGGTTTCCGGTAGTGGAAGGTTTGGCCGTTGTCCCATTGGGCAACGTTTCCGGGGAGCGCCGGCATTTTACTTTCTTCTATGTAGCATGTAAGTAAAATGCACACGTGGAGGCACCTTCCTTGCTCCCCGCGGCGCTCCAGTAAGATACCATTGGCACTGAAGGTCCATATTTGTCGAATTATTGGTGGTACAGTATCTGTTATCTTTAGCAGAGTCGATACCTGCAGCTTACAAGTTACTCTATCTATACGTTTCTAGATACGCTAAAGCTGTAGAGGTGTACCACTCCTACCACACGGAGGTAATTGAGAATGGATCTGTCACTATCCCTTCAGTGCCGTCTGCGCATGGGACCAAGTTATTTTGTGAGCACGCTGTAGATTTTGAAAGTTGTTCGTCAGGTCACACTTTCATTTATTGTGTCCATGCTTTTTACTTTTAAAATAGTGAAATATGTTTGCAATATTCAGTAAAGACATCCTATGGTCAGCTTCGATTAGACACTTTGTAAGGAGTGTGTCAGAACTTTCCATTACAGTCAACTTAACGCTGTTCTTTGCATTGTGTAAGCAGTCAGATATCGATAGTGACAATCTAAGGCCGAAACATGGAAGCGCAACTCTAAGCATTGTTCTAAAGCGAGGTCAGTCTGCGACAGCGGAAGTAGTAGTGTCGGTCGAGAGCTGGGAGACAGAAGGCGTGTCACGCGGCCCTCAGGTCGGTGATTTCAGATCCCACACTCAAGGTCTGATTTCATTTACATAGCCGGGGGCGATATAGATGGCTTACCTACACTTGAAGATGGAATTCAAGGTAAAATTCGCAAGCATAGCGCAAAAGCAATTGTAGGGTTACGCTCATGGTTCTTAGTCTGAGTATGCAAAAATCCCATGTTTAGCTTGTCAGTTAAAGAAGCCTCTGAGCCGGCCGCAGTGGCCTGCGGTTCTAGGCGCTACAGTCTGGAACTGGGCGACAGCTACGGTCGCAGGTTCGAATCCTGCCTTGGGCATGGATGTGTGTGAAGTGCTTAGGTTAGTTAGGTTTAATTAGTTCTAAGTTCTAGGCGACTGATGACCGCAGACGTTAAGTCCCATAGTGCTCAGAGCCAAGAGCCAAAAGAAGCCTCCTTATCCTCCAAATAATAATAATTATTCTCCACATCCCATTTGTAAATATGCTGTGGTAATTAAATGTTAATGTAACTTTGAAATTGAAATAATCTCTTAACCTGGCACGCAGCCATTACTGATACTTATGCGGTCATTCTGAGGCATTGCACCATTATTAATATTTGGTCATGAGAATTTCTGAAATTTTAAATAGACTTAATTAATGAAATCTCTTCTGAAAAGTTATTTAGTAGTTAACAGGACGGAAGCAAACACTTTTTTATTAAATTAATTCTTAGTAACAATAAATTTTAGCCGCAGCTGCTGCATGCTGCTGCGCATTGCTGTAAACCACATGGTTCAAATGGTTCAAATGGCTCTAAGCACTATGGGACTTAACATCTGAGGTCATCAGTCCCCTAGACTTAAAACTACTTAAACCTAATTAACCTAAGTGCATCACACACGTCCATGCGCGAGGCAGGATTCTAACCTGCTACCGTAGGAGGGGCGCGGTTCCGGAATGAACCGCCTAGAACCGCTCGGACACCGCGGCCGGCAAACCACATGGAAAAACGCAGTCATCTGAAGAGGTGAGTGTAAAACTTACGGGCAAAACAGAGACACTGACACAGCACAACATGTCATGAACTCTAATCCAGTTGCACAAGTCAGACTCTGTATCACTTGAAAATTCTTGTTCAAAAATGCAGTCAGATAGCTTAGGTATTCATTGTCACAGGTTCATTTGTTGCTGTGGTTTTCCATATTCAAATACAGAGTCAGATAGCTCATCCAAATGTTAGTTGTAAGTTTTTTATGTAACAGTCTGTTGAGGGCTTAAATGACAGTGAAATGGACACTCATACAACACCACAAAGTGTTATGCAGGTTAGATTCCATTTACTGATAGCTCAGATTGCTTATCGGGTCCATTTTCACTGACAAACATAGGCATATTGGCAGTAGCTACGTTTCATATTTGTTGCATATTCGGTACAACGCAAGATCTTCGAGCTGTGTCTTTGTGGCACCACTGAAGTGTGACTGGATCTTTGGAGTGGTGCTCGAGGCATCAGCCAAAAAGAAACTCTGGCGGTTGTCGGGATACGACGTCGGGTACTTCTGAACTGGGCATTCCATTACTTTTTACTGTGTGTTCGGAGTCGGCGGGAGGCGGTTCAGAGCTCTGCGATGATGGAAACATGGAGTGAGATTTTTCAATTACTTTGCCGTGGTGGCTAAAAGTCGCCCTGTATGTCATTTCGGATACAGATCTTGCAGGGGGTTATTAGTACACCGATATCTATGCACGTGGCGTAACAAAGGCTGAATTCGCTGGTTTTCGAGATCTGGAAACTGATTTACGCAACTGAGTAATATCTATTTAGTCCATTGTATTGTGTACATAGTCTTATCATCGTCTCCCGGATTACGTGCAGTTTACTGACCTTCTGAAAGGCGTATCTAGAGAATCTGTAGTTTCATGTTTCCTGCTAGAACTTCAGTTTATGTTACATGTACGGAGAAACAATCTGGAGTTTGTTGTCCACTTGCTACGTTTTGGTATAATGGAGTACCTATATTCAGTATTCTTGGTCATTATTTTGCTTTTCCTAGGCCATTCATTAACTCTTGAATATAAGTTACCTACATGGCATCATTACACCATCGTATCGACACTTGTGGCCGAATTCTCTGTCCTGTCTATGGCAAATCAGTGTGTGAATACTGAAATTCCTCAATTGTGCACAAGTATTTCAGTTCATTGATGTTAAATGCTCCGGTGTGTGCGTGAGCCCATTATAGGTGCATTAAAGTCAGATCTGGACGCTGTTCAGGGATTTAAAATGCTACGGGACACTATCTTGTGAATTTCTTTTAAAAGAGTGAGACATTTTGTTTAGTAGATGGTAGTGAGGCATCCCTAATTTCAATAGTATGTGCAGGTTCTGCTTTTGAACTGCGTCATGTTCTTATTGGTTTGACGAACTGTTTCAGTGATTAACCTTTTACAATTAAAGTTCAGTAATTACAGCTATGAGTCAGCATGCTAATGACACTACTTTTGGTTATGAGCTGAAAGTATAAACATTATATGATTTCTGCGTGGGATATTATATTTAATAACTTACCATTGATGTTCAAGTACATGACAACGCAAACTCACTTAGCATTGTGCACATTTCCGCAAGTGTGTTTGTATTCTGAAGATTACTTTAATTTCCTGTAGAATGAATTTATTTTATTTGCACCGATGATCACAAAACTTTCTTTTCACCACTCAGAACACATTCGATTTTAAGTGACAGTTTAAGTATTTCATTGAAGAACAGACAGATTCCCATTACAACTTGCCTGAAGTTCTTCCTCTGAATGATAGTCTAGTTCGATAGCAGAACTGTGATCACTAGCTAATGTAAAATCGTCATGTTTTTCGTTTATTTCTTGATCTATATCACTGACACCGTCATCCATAGACCGACTAACAATTTCAAAAAACTCGGGAAAGTTAAAAATGACACATTCGTGCCAACACATTTTGGGCTATACGGTACTGTACTGAAGAAAACAGGTACCTAGTTCATGAGGTGCGGTCTAGAAGACTCCAACACCTATCAGTAACACGTGTTAACAATAAACACAGACGGCGGCAACGCAACCGACAGCAAAACATCGTAGGCTTGGCTATTTAAGGAGGGTAGACGGAGTATAGAAGTATTCCACCACAACTGGCCTTGAAGAGCGGGTTCGAAAATTTTCGCGCAGTCTGAGAGTCCACACCTCGTGAGTTAAGGCTCTGAGCACTATGGGACTTAACATCTATGACCATCAGTCCCGTGAGTTAAGGGTTAAGTACAATGGAATTTAGAACAATGTATAATATGTTAGGGTCGATGACACATGTCGTAAAATTTTGTCCGTAAATTTGAAGGTTTATCCATTCGCATTTTGCTTCATTGCGTTCTTCACTTTACACTTCAAAATTATTTTAAAAAAATCCATCGATTTTAATGATTTCTTGTACCAGATTCCATTTATGTTTTAAATTTTTTTGTTACACTTCACTGAAAAAAGTCTCAGTAGTAGGCATCACTTTCCCCAGTGAATCCCGTATTCAGTATCTCCAGGTTGAGGACTCAATAAGTCTTTAAAGGTATTTTTAGAGTAAAAGTTAACAACAATAAACGAAATTGCATTTTTAATTTATTTGTGGTAGTCATGAAATTATAGACATTGAGTTGATATTGGTAAGGGTAAAATTAAAAGTATTTTCAAGTATCTCTTTAAAAAGCATGTTGTTAATACACTCCTACAACAATTAAAGAATGTAGTTTTTTGTAACTTTTTAGGGTGGGCTTAAAGTACTTCCCTCCCCGCTTGATAATGCATGTTACGGAAAATGGTTTAGTACTACTTACAAGGGAACCTCCCCATCGCTCCCCTCTCAGATTTAGTTATAAGTTGGCACAGTGGATAGGCCTTGAAAAACTGAACACACATCAATCGAGAAAACAGGAAGAAGTTGTGTGGAGCTATGAACAAAATAAGTAAAATATACAAACTGAGTAGTCCATGCGCAAGATAGGGAACATAACAGGATAGTGTGAGCTCAGGAGCGCCGTGGTCCCGTGGTTTGCGTGACCAACTGCGGTACGAGAGGTCCTTGGTTAAAGTCTTCCCTCGAGTGAAAAGTTTAATTTTTTTTATTTTCAGACAATTATCAAAGTTCAGGTACTCACACATAATCAGCTTCGCTCTCCAAAATTCCAGGACATGTGCAGAGTTGCTTGGCAATATCCAGGATTTGACGGTCTACGCACGGAGATATTTGAAAACGTTAAAAACATATGTTTTGACAGAACACAGGGATAACTGTGCGTCTGTGAAACTGTTGCATTCATTTGTTGCAGTTTATGTGACAAACCCTTATGTTTTCATCACTTTTTTGGGAGTGATTATCACATCCACAAGAAAACCTAAATCGGGCAAGGTAGAAGAATCTTTTTACCCATTCGCCTAGTGTACAAGTTAGGTGGGTCGACAACATATTCCTGTCATGTGACGCACATGCCGTCACCAGTATTGTATAGAATATATCAGACGTGTTTTCCCGTGGAGGAATCGGTTGACCTATGACCTTGTGATCAAATGTTTTCGGTTCCCATTGGAGAGAAACGTCCTTTCGTCTACTAATCGCACGGTTTTGCGGTGCGGTCGCAAAACACAGACACTAAACTCATTACAGTGAACGGAGACGTCAATAAACAAACGGGCAGACCCTAACTTTGTGAAAATAAAGAAAGAATGAAAAACTTTTCACTCAAGGGAAGACTCGAACCAAAGACCTCTCGTCCCGCAGTTGCTCACGCTATCCACGGGACCACGGCGCTCCTGAGCTTATAGTATCCTGTTATGTTGCCTATCTTGCGCATGGACTACTCAGTTTGTATATTTTACCTATTTTTTTCATAGTTCCACACAACTTCTTCGTGTTTTCTTGATTGATGTGTGTTCAGTTTTTCAATGCCTATCCACTGTGCCAACTTATAACTAAATCTGAGGGGGGTGCGATGGGGAGGTTCCCTTGTTAGTATTGCTGGGGTTAAAAGTTAAGATTTTCAGCGGCTGAAATATATACAGTTCTTTGGTGCAAGTGATTCAATGTAAATTACTTTCACTGGCAGAAGTTTACACATTGTAATATATTTATTTTTGGACCATATCAGTTTTCAGCAGCAGAATGGCGTGAACCTTGTTATACTCAATAACTCTAGAACGCCTCAGTTAAATATCATTACCTGTTTTTTCTCTCTAAATCATTTATAAATTATTCTTATCTAAACCGCTAACAAATGTTCACAACCATTTATATAAATTCAAATCTGCACCAGCACAATATTTTACACTACAGAGCAGTCGGTCGTATGACCACCAATACAACACTACGTCCGTTATTCACCACCTCCACAGTATAATTGCTACCCCAATTACCTCACTTTCTGCTTGCTCGTAGACCGCTTCAATCGTTCTCCCTGCATTGTACGTGTTATTGGGCACATCTCAGGCATGCCAATGCATAAATCATCGTGTAATTAAATTAACCTAGAGGAATGACAACTACGTCATCGTATGAGCGTTGACACGCAGAATAAAAAGCTATCTCGTTTACAATTTTATGACTGAAATTTCTACACCAGCTCATCACACTGTAGACAGTGTTTCAACAGCAGCATAAAGAAGAAGTGTGACACAAAGGCGTACTCTGTTCCTGCCTCATGGTTTCACTGTGATATTAGTTTCTGTGTGTAGTGAATCGTATTTGAATTATAGTTTGAATAAAACGTTTTCAATTCCGAGAAATGCACAACAATCACTGACAGATATTAACGTTTCAACACCTTACGGTAAGACTGTTCTAGCTTGCTGTATGACGGTGCCTTGTATATCAGTTGCTATGAGAATGATCTGCCAAATTATACGCGCAGATGTCGGCTCAAAGAAAAAGGTTGGAGAAATCGGTGCGTCTCTTGACATTGGAATCCGAGCGGTGAACCATGGCCGAACTCAGTGTCAAGAACGAAGCAGTCGACCTAGACAGATAATAGAACTAGAGGACCGAGCAGTCATCAGAGAGACACTCAGAGGCCCAGATTCATCATTATCGATTCTACGGCTAATGGTGCTTCAGTGACCACAAGGACCATTAATAGGCGACTCAAAGGGTAGTGAAATTTCCACCCCTTTTGGATAATTCCTTTGTGGCGCGACGCTTTTGTTTTTCTTTTGAGTGTATATGCTACGCTAGCACTTACATGCCCTTAGGGCGACCTCGGCCGCAGCCCCCATTAGTACCTGACCAGCCGACCGCTGAGCACAGGGATTGCATACTCACATTTTCATGATCAGCTGACGTTCACTGCGTACGAAAAAAGTTACAGGATGGTATAGCCACCTGTGACAGAGTCTCATAGTACCGCGCCTACTGTCTCCGATCGCGACCTACAGACATGTTATGTCACAACATCACACTCATTTGCATTGAGTGTGTGTGTAATTCAGTGGCCAAACGCTTCCGGCGACGTCATGAACACAGTTTCCTTTTGATTCATTAATTTAAAATTTACGCTAGACCCACGTCTCAAAAATACAATGAAAGACGTGCACTTTATTCACCATTCAGCGCTCGAATTTCATATTTCTGATCCCAGCATTCTGGTATTCAGTAATATAATAATTCAGGCCCTGTTAATAATTTCTATGGGTTGCCTAATTTATTTGACGATGTTTACAGTTTGTTTCACACTGATCTGTGAGAGAAGCTTGGCGCTAGGAATTTTCTTTACTTATGGGCGAGGGAAGCAGTCTTCCTTGCAGCTATGATGAGTTCCCGTTTCCCATCCTTTTACCGATCGCCAGGGTAGCACGTGGTGTCGTTTGAACGTGCAGTAGTGGCCAAAGTTTCTCCTGTTCTCAGTTCCCCAACCTGCCTTACCAACCATGTAATTGGTATTTCTGATCGATTTTAACGTCGGAAGGTCGCCTCCGAGTGAGATTCCGGCCCTCTGGTTGGCCAGTTCAGGTGGGCGCCCGTTTTTCTCGAGTGGGCGCCAACTGTCATCCGCGGGTGGATAGTGGACAAAGGGGCAGTGCGAAGTTCTGGTGTGACCGTGCCTGAGGCCCATTTTTTATTCCATTTGTGCGTGCTGCTTCCAGAAGGTGAAGTTTCAGTAAGCATGAGCGCCGACGTGCACTGTAGCTTTGTTTCCTGCGGCCCAGAGGGAA
This sequence comes from Schistocerca serialis cubense, assembly GCF_023864345.2. Taxonomy (NCBI): domain Eukaryota; kingdom Metazoa; phylum Arthropoda; class Insecta; order Orthoptera; family Acrididae; genus Schistocerca; species Schistocerca serialis. Next base: position 609,526,678 of record NC_064641.1, on the reverse strand, counting down.
CGTCATAGGTCATTTTACTGATGTGCGTTCCTTAAACTACGATTTACGGAATTTTTCCGACTTATAAGACTGTCGGTTTTCCGTGTACAGTTGGGCATAGTGTGCGCGATGTGTTGGTTAGTCACACTAGCTTGCAATTCGGCACTGAAGTGTATACTTTCATGCCCACTTTTTCGCTTCGTCCGGCAGTAGCTCTTTCAGTTCTCCCGTGCAAAATTTGACTCGGAATTAAAATTTGACTCAGAATTTAGGTCTTCCTTGTGGCCTTTGTCCTACGCCACGTGGTGAGTGTCTGGCGCCCCTTCATGTTTCGTTAACGTAGTGGGACCGCGAGCCAAAGTTATCTAGCATCGCCCGTATGAATAGTTTCGCCTCTTCCTCGTTTTATTCCATTTGTGCAGGAGGCTACCTAGCGATTCACCCACAGTAGCATTTTTCTTAGTCTTTGGCTGATTGATGGTGGTGGTCGTTGCATGCCAGCAAGGCCTTCCTTTCGTAAATTGAACTCTATTTGATAATACGGCGATCGCTCCTAAAATTCCTTTTATCCTGCAACCGTGGCTTATTATGAACATACGTTGGGGCAGGCTGCTGAACTCAATTCTTTCTTCCCCCACCCCCATTTGATTGTATAATTGTTCAATATTCAACTGTTATATAAATGAGTTCTTTAATCTTTACATTCTCCCTTCATTAAGTGAAATCACCGTTAATACCACAGTAGAATAAAGCAGAACTATTACCATGATAACGGTTGCTATAAGGTGTCGCACTTTTAATGATAGGATAAAGATTCAATATCGCGTTCCTGGCACAACCATTGCACTCATTGTACCGACAATATTAATAATAATTTTCAATTATCCTCCATTGATAAACTGGGAAGTGTTCGCGGCTCTGTGTGCGTGAGCACTAAATCCACTTGATATTGTGGAAGTAGTGGCCTCTGTTTTACCGCGCTGGTTTACAAAAATTTCAAAATTACAGCCCCTAAAGAAAGGGATAGTAACCTGTAGTTAACGAACCACGGCTTGTAACAGCAGTTCACTTTTCACCTTTTCTCTTGATATTGCAGCAAGATAAAAGAAACGAGTGCGCTGCTATTGTTTGCGTACGCTGGCTAGGGGAGGTTGCACACTCCTGTAACCCAAGCTACTGCGGACAATCGTCAGGGAGAAAATTGTGCTGTCGCAGCTGTTTCGGCCGCACCGCGAGCTCTGGGGCGTCCGCCGTCCCTTTCGCTAGCATTTGCAAAAAAGACACTGACTAGCGCGGGGCGCTGCTGCCGTTCCTCCCGCCAAGCGCCCGTTCCCTGTCACCTGGTGTGAACTGCTGTTGCTCGGCCGCAGCACGTGGCTATTGCCCTAACTAAAACTATCGTGTCCTCCCATGCTCTTTAAGTTCTAAGAAGTCACTTCCAAGGGTGTCTAGTATTCACAACATCTCTCTTAAATTTGTTGTTATCTTCACACTGTTCTGTTTCAGTCATTACCTAAATCACTACTTCTGGATTACCTACAGTATCGTCAGACAAATCCTAGACGACCGCCGTAGTGTCTCGTTCCATCACAGCACTAAAATAACAACTGTTAAATATTGTATATATTTGAATTTCTTAATAAAATGTTTACACTTTAGAAGCCCCGTCACTCTGGATAAAACAACAGAGCTTTCGATGGGTGTCTCTAACGTCGGCAGCAGAAAGAAAAGCCGTTGTCTGCCGGGGCTGGCACGGTGTTCCAGCTGTACACAGTGAACGTTAAGAGATCCATCGAACTGCAGGGACGGACTTCTGACTGAAAATGAACAAAAAATATTCTATGAACATGTTAGTAAAACCGACGAACTGCATGGATGGACTTATGACTGGAAATGAAGGAAAAAAGTCCTATGAACATGTGTCCGGAAGTGGACGGTGTGCGTGCAACAACAACAAATCATCACGGAACAAAGTACAGAGCTGTATCGCATCCACGTCAGGACAGATGCTCAATGTGGCCTCCATGGGATGCACTGTACGCGTGCACACATGGACTACCGGACACTTTCGCCCATTACGGCTTCTCTCCGAACAGCGACGCAGGCGTTGCGAACAAGCCGTTGAAGTCTGTGCAAAACAGGAACCAGTTCAGCACACACAATGCTTTTCAGATGTCCCGAGAGCTAAAAAAACATAGAGCCTAAGTCCGGTGATACATGTAATCGTACTTTGGCTTACCTCGCGTTGGCGGACCACTTGCCTGGAACTTATGCTATGGTTCGTCTGAATATCCTGTAGAACCCGATCCTCCAAATCTGTTATACGCACAATTCTCCGCCTCCTTGCACATTAGTCTGTCTGGAAGGGCCTATGATCACACAAGCTCCCACAAAGAGCTTGAAATGTTGTGTGATGCGATTGGTGCTCTTGAGGCCACTTGTCTTGGTTTAGCCGTGCTGTCTCTCGATGTTTTCCATCTGCTTGGTCGTACACAAACACCATATCGGTTGTACCGGACATGAATACAGGGCGATTCTGCTGCTTACAGTAGTGTGGGTCAATCATACAACCTACAGAACACAAGGAACACACGGCACATGGTCAGAGGACCTGTAATCCGTAAGTGCCATCTATCGTGGCAACGAAGCATTTCCGGGCACAGTTTCACAGGACCTTTCTCCCTCCATTTCCAGTTAGGAATCCGTTCCTGCAGTTTCTTTGTTTTATTGATGTTCACCCTGTCTACGAGCGATAACAAAGTCTGCAACGTTCAAGAGAGGGTCAAAATGAGACATCCACGATAATCGTGTTTCGCAGCTTACAGCAGTTCCGGTCCGTGGCGCGAGGGTCCGGCGCCGAGATTGAAAATGTCGCTGCCACCTCCCTACAAGTCACAAGCCCCCGTATTTGCTTTCACACGGTATCCGAAGCCCACCCCCACACCCTAAGTCTCTGACAAAGTGGCTGCGCTTTATTCTAATCTTGGCCACCTCCTTTCTAACTGCATCCCAATCCACAAGTCTCTTGTGTTTTCAAATTCTATGTCTGTCTTCCACGTAGTGTTCAGCTACGGCGGTCTTCTTAATCTCCAATTGTCGTGTGCGATCAGTACAACGATCAGCGACAGTTTGGATGGTTTGCCCTATATTAATACTGCTGCATTCGCTGGGGACACACTTTAAAGATATTTACCGTCAATGGTCTAATCACGTTAATGTGGCCAACGCCTCTCTCCGGCGTAACGTGCAATAACGACTCACAGATTACAGGGGCACTAGCAATGGAAGGTACATAAAGTGTGGCTGGGGAACGCGGAAACAGTACAGTGGCAATCGTAATATGGAAGCAGGAGATCTATCTGACATCTAAAATGGCATAACTGGGTTTCGGAGCAAGGCGGCAGTATTTCCGAAACGGCTAAGATTGTAAACCATTAGCCTGCCGCCGTGGCTGAAGTATACTGTGCATCGCAAAATGGCGCTATCCAAAACCAGAGCCCAGGCAACTGTGGTGCATCACAGGCCACAGTTGACAGGGGTGAAAGATGGTTGCAGAGATGTGGATGGGCGAATAGACATGCACTGTTGAGCAACTGACTTTCAAGGTGAACCAAGGGGCTAGCGACGGAGTCTCCTAAACGACCTTAGAGGGAACGTAGCTGCGTGTGGCTCTCTGCAGCAGGCCTCTGGTTCATGCACCCATACTGACTGCCGCTCAGCGGCGACGGAAGCTGGAATCTACACCCCTGTACCGCAACTGTATGTCCACTGAGGTGGCGACAGGTGGCCTTGTAACATGAATCACGTTTTATGCTCCATCGGACTGAGTGTACGGCATGAAACGTCTGAAAGAAATCACCCTGCAACGGTTGTTGAGCACAAAGAGAAGTACTTCTGTTTGCGGTCTCACCGAGTGTGGTTCCTTACAAGAGCTGATACCGATTACGGCTATTTTCACGCTGGACTTCCTGACTGATGTCTTTCGGGAAAATTCAGCAGTTATGTATCTAAAGGGCCCGATGATGACGAAGTGAAGCGTCGAAACCGGTTTCTCATAAACTGATCATGAAATGACAGCTGACGGTAGTGTTGAAAATTGTAATATACCTATCGGCTGTGGTCCTCTCTCCCTATTTAAGGATGGATATGCGGAGTTTTCATGTACGCGTTGTTCGAAGAGAGCGAGGATCAGTTTGCCGTACACCCTTGACCACCAAAATTCCCGGACATAAAACCAATCGAGAATCCTTGGAACCAACGTGATGGGGCTGTACGTGGCCAGAGCGCTGAGCAGAGAAACATAGCCCAACTGACCACGGTACTGGACACGGAATAGTTCGACATCCCTTTCGGCAGCTTCCATAGCCTCCACGTCTCCAGCGGTCTGCGCTGCAAAAGGTGGTTATTCAGGCTTTTGACAGGTGGTCACGTTAACGTGACTGCACAGTGTATCTCGTAATCATCTCATACCATGTCACTATCTAGCCGCTCGTTGCCAGTAATGCAGCCAGCTTCGAATCTTCCTCCGATTAACGAGATGCTCTTCGTCGATGGCCCCTGAAAGCATCAGCAGTGTCAATGAACACGCGTCCTAGGTGCTCTACTACAGACTGTAGATGGTCGTCATCAGAAATAATCTTTACTCTGTGTTGTAAGGTGTTCACTACATCTTTCTTGTGGACAGCATGATGATAGCTATTTGCGTTCGAGTATGGCCAGTGTGTTGGTTTCCTGTGCCTCAAATCAGCAAAGAAAGGGTCTAAGCTTAACTTCCCTCTCCATCTCGGTAGTAAATTTAATGTTTGGATGGATGTTGTTCATGTGTTCGACTAATGGCAGCAATACATTTTCGCCGTGAGTCCGTATCAGGAAGTTGTCATCACTCTAGCATAGGAAGAAAGGTGGAAGCAACATCCAGTGCTCAGGTCTTATTTCTCGTAGTGCTCCCTGAAAATATTCAGAGACAGTGGGATCCCACACCTGTGTCATCTGTCATCTTATAATGTTCGTTGCAGTAGAGCTTCACGTTGCCGCAAGGGTATGGCGGAAAAACTTGACAACACACAGGAAGTCAGAGTGTTGTCCATTACCAATAAACGCGCTCCTGGACCAAGTTCAAAATGGCTCCAAGCACTATGGGACTTAACATCAGAGGTCATCAGTCCCCTAGACTTAGAGCTACTTAAACCTAACTAACTTAAAGACATCACACACACACACGCCCGAGACAGGATTCGAAACTGCAACCGTAGCAGCAGCGCGGTTCCGGACTGAAGCGCCTAGAACCGCTCTGCCACAGCGGCCGGCTCCTGGACCGACGCGCCTAAATGTTAATCCTCATAGTCTCTAGTACATTGTTCTACTTATTACTTCGCTTTATGTTGCGAGAAATATCGTCAGCGGACATAAAGAGAGATGGTGGATTTTACGTAGCTTTAATCCTCTAACACCAAATCTCTTGAGCGCTGTACTGTTGGTTGGATGACCAAGTTTCTGCGCCCATTTATCCGTTTCAGTACAGTGTCTGCAGATGTTGTTTGTTGAAAGCTAGTATTTTGTTGCAGTGGTCTAGTTACAGGGTGACAATTATTGATCTGTATAGAAATAATCTTAAATTAGTATCAAATTGCGGCATGCACATAATTTATGCTACATGTAAACGTCATTACAGCTATTCGGATTTCGGTTATGACATGTTCGATATGCCTGCCATCCTTGGCGATGAAATGTCGCAGACGAATACCGAAATTTTGCACGACCCGCTGAAGTATCGGAACATCGATACGGTCGATGATCTCCTGAATGGCTGTTTTCAGCCCAGTAATGGTTTGGAGTTATTGCTGTACACCTAGTCTTCAATATAGCCCTACAAAAAGTACTCGCATGTGTTTACATCGGGAGAATATGGGGGCCAATCGAGGCCCATGCCAGTTTCCGCTGGGTACCCCTGAACCAAAATGCAGTCCCCTAAGTGCTTCTCCAGGACATCAGAGACTCTCCTGCTTCGATGAGGTCGAGCTCCGTTTTGCATGAACCAAATCTTGTCGAAACCGTGTCATCAGGGAATATCGGATCAATTATTCCGTGACTCGACATTGCACACCACACAGTCACCTGTTGAGGATGAAGAGACTTCTCGATCGCAAAATGCGGATTCTCAGTTAACCAAATGCGCCAGTTGTGCTCACTGACGAACCCATCCAAATGAAAGGGGGCTTCGCCGCTAGACCAAAACCATACTAATTGCCATCATTTCTCGCGGCCATCCGTGCAAGTTGAACGTCCTAGCGCAAACCGTTCAGAAGTTATGACGATTTTATTTCATATAGTTCAATAATTGTCACCCTGTATGTATAAACCAATATAGGTAATGTATACCCAAAGGAAATTTCATCTTATATCTTATGCATCATAGTTGTTTTTCCTACCTAAACATGTTTCTGTACGCCATGTGCTACTTCCACTGACATTTTCGTTAATTTTCTTTCCGAAAAAATGTTGTTACAGGTTAACATCTTGTGCAGGATATGTGAATTTTCGGCTCTGAAGTATTTACATGAGCAAAGGAGCGATTACCAGTTGTCAAATATTTTACATTTTTTTTAGGTATGGCATATAGTTAAAGCATACCTCATAGATATAATGCGTTGTATGCTATTCACTTACACTGTACTTCAACGTTTAGGTCCATGGTACTAAATTAAGGAATAATACGGATATATTTTGTTGGTGCATACGTTAGTAGCGTTTTTCCATAGTTTAATAAACACAACAGCTACGCATAACAGAGAATTTAGTCATCACTAATAAATTCTCCCTCACTATTTTCAACCGTCTGCCAATTCTGGGGAAACTTTTCGATCCCGCGACTCTGAGAGCGCAAGATCAGGTGAATACGAGGGCGGGGGGCTGGACCGGTGGGGGGGGGGGGGGGGTGGTTGCTGAACGACATTCCAGACGCAATCCTGTGCAGTGCTTTTTGTCAGTCTGACAGAATCCGAGCGGCCGTTACAGTGGAGTCGCATCACTTCAAGCAGCCTTCCTGGTCGTTCTTCTTGGATTGTGTCTGCAAGACCTCTCAGGTGTTGACACAAAATGTCAGCAGTGATGATTGTACCTCAGGCAAGCAATTTGTAGTACACCGCACAGGCGCTTGTTTCACCAGATGCATAAAATCATCTTTTGTGGATGCGAAGCACCATTTCTCTTCGTCAGCAACAATACAGGATAGGAATGGTCGGTTTTGCCAGTTGATGACGAGTAAGTAGAGATGCACATACTATGGCCACCCGCTTTGTGATTTCGGCTTAGAACATGTCGTACCAATACATCCGATTTTTGAACATTCCTCACTGCAAGCAAATACCCCAAGATGGTGGAATGATAACAGTTCATCATATTTGTCAGTTTTCGAGTACTGTGACTGGGGCCATTGTAGATTAATGCGTTGAAACGATTGTCATCAAACCCTAGAGGTCTTCCTGAGCGTGGAGAGTCACTAATTTCAGAACGATCCTGCTTAAAACGAGGAAACCATTTCTCGTAGCACTCTGCCGAACGGCATTATCCCCATACACGGCACGAATGCTACTGGTTACCATCTGCCTTCGCTGCTGCCCCCCCCCCGCCCCCCCTGCCCTCTATTGAATTTGTAACCTCCCCCTTCCTAATCGTCCTACTGGTTTGCGATATAACTGACCGTGATCACAAATGCCTAATGAAATTTTACAGTGTGCAAGGCTATCGTTACCGAAGGAAAATAGCACCAGTTATCGGAGGAAAGTGTACAACAGACCCTTCTGAAGGAAAAATCTATTCTAAGCCCAATCCAAATACTGATGATAATTTTGAAGTGGGTGAATATATATATATATATATATATTACAATCGCTCACGAACCACGCAGGGGAGGAAGGGGTACGACATAAAATTGACCACAAAAATTACTGATAATACAAAGAAGACACTGATTGCCCGCTAGGGCAATGAATCTCCAGAATCTTAAGAAAAGTAATGCCAAAGAAATTTAAGCAAGTAATCACTGGTGTGGCAACAGAACGTAGTCATACTTTTCCACAGCACAACAGTTCACGAGAAAGTTAATTAATCGAGAGCACTGAATTTTCAGTTACTGTAAGTATGCTGTTTAGGTTTTTATGTTGGTAACGCCACATAGCGTTCTGTATGAAAATCACTGACTGTGCTGTGTGCAGTCTGTCGCTGGTTGGACTTATTGTTGGAATATTCGCTTGCGTAGTGTTTTCCAGTTGGATGTCAACAGCACGTAGCGTTGGGGTTGTTGGAGGTGAGCCGCCAGCATTGGTGAATGTGGAGAGAGAGATGCCAGAGTTTTGAGAGGTTGCTATAAGCGGACGATCTGGACGTGCGTCCGCCAGAAACAGAAAATTTGTAAAGATGGATGTCATGAATTGATATATATATAAAGCCTTTTAAACACTATAAAGGTAAATACAGTGTTTTTTCTCTATCAAAATCTTTCATTTGCTAACTATGCCTATCAGTAGTTAGTGCTTCAGTAGTTCGAATCTTGTATTTAGCTGGCAGTATTAGCGGTAGCTGTATTGCAGTAGTTCGAGTAACGATGATTTTTGTGAGGTAAGTGATTCATGAAAGGTATAGGTTATTGTTAGTCAGGGCCATTGTTGAAAGTCAATCTCCAGAATCTTAAGAAAAGTAATGGCAAAGAAATTTAAGCAAATAATCACTGGCATGGCAACAGAACGTAGTCACACTTTTCCACAGCACAACAGTTCACGAGAAAATAAATTAATCGAGAGTACTGAAGTTGCAGTTACTTATTCTGAAAAACTAAATTTTGAAAGTAATGTTAAATGCAGTTACTGGTTAAATGAAGGTAACTAAAACTTCGATAGGTAAAAAAGTTGCTTACAGTAATCTCAGTGTAACGTAAAGCAAAATTTAGAAAACGTCAAGCAATTTACTTTTGATTATTGAAAAACTGAATCGAATTCCCTTTAAGCAAATGACCAACTAATTTCACTTTTAATGTAACAACAATAAAATACGTACCGAGCTGGCAGAAGTCACTCGCTAAGCTAAATGCTGAATAAATGAAACTGTGCGCTCTTAATTTGTCCTGTATCTTTAATTATTACTTTTGCCAGTGAAATTTTATGTTACTTTAAGTAAATGAAGTTAATACGCAAAATTCCAAATTAGTTAAGCCTCTGTTATGCAGTACAAGAATTGGCAGTTACTGAGGCAGAAAATTAAAACTGAATCTGGTCATTAGCAAACACACAAAACTTTCAATAATTACTTAAACAGTTTTCATAATTTTACGTCACTCGGTGATGGCCTGGATAGGAAAGGGACCCTGCATGGTAATAATGTCTGAGGACAATGACAACGGAGATGCTCTACAAGTTCCAACTATTGCACGTTGTTATTCAAGTTAGTCATACTTCACGAAATAAATGCCTTTGAGTGATGGCTATAGAAGTTTCTAATTTTTCACTTCACAGTCTTACGATGTTGTAGCTGTGCGGATACTGAAAAATGTAGCAGACGACAATGCTGCTGGTTGGAAATCCCGAGTCGTCTCCACAACCACGGATAATTATGGGATAGGCAATGTTATGTTATGTTAACCGGGGACCTAGAAACGACGGAGAGGCTCCGTCCCCGCTGCAGCCGCAGTGGTCCGCAACCCCACGATGACTACCGCAGTCCACTTCAACCCTCCACTGCCCCACACCGAACACAGAGTTATTGTGCGGTTCGGCCCCCGGTGGACCTCCCCAGGGAACGTCTCACACCAGACGAGTGTAACCCCTATGTTTGCGTGGTAGAGTAATGGTGGTGTACGCGTACGTGGAGAACTTGTTTGGGCAGCAACCGACGACATAGTGTAGCTGAGGCGGAATAAGGGGAACCAGCCCGCATTCGCCGAGGCAGATGGAAAACCGCCTAAAAACCATCCACAGACTGGCCGGCTCACCGGACCTCGACACGAATCCGCCGGGTGGATGCGTGCCGGGGACCAGGCTCTCCTTCCCGCCCGGAAGGATAGGCAATAGTTAGAACTGCAGCTTCTTCCTCCTGCCCACTCCCACCGTGCTCTCAGTACTTGGTGGATAACGAATTAGGCGCGCCTACATGGCGCGAGCATCGCTGCACCCCGCGTCTACGGGAGCGACCAAAGAACACGTCCGCTCTCTTTCGTGACTCAAGCTGCTATGGCTTCCTCTCTGCTCGCAACGCGACTGGGTCTCTCCATACGCAAAAGTAAACGACACAGCTACTGCCATTTCGTCGCTACTGTCGATACGTTTAAATAAAGTTCCCTTGGCTATTACGCAGTAATTTACATTATTTTCATTATAAGTGCAATCAATTATATACAATCAGAAATAAATACAGTATTATATCTACGACATATTAAATGTACGAGGGCAGTTCAATAAGTAATGCAACACATTTTTTTTCTGAAAAAGGGGTTGTTTTATTCAGCATTGAAATACACCAGATTATTCCCCAATCTTTTAGCTACACAACACTATTTTTCAACGTAATCTCCATTCAATGCTACGGCCTTACGCCACCTTGAAATGAGGGCCTGTATGCCTGCACGGTACCATTCCACTGGTCGATGTCGGAGCCAACGTCGTACTGCATCAATAACTTCTTCATCATCCGCGTAGTGCCTCCCACGGATTGCGTCCTTCATTGGGCCAAACATATGGAAATCCGACGGTGCGAGATCGGAGCTGTAGGGTGCATGAGGAAGAACAGTCCACTGACGTTTTGTGAGCTCCTCTCGGGTGCGAAGACTTGTGTGAGGTCTTGCGTTGTCATGAAGAAGGAGAAGTTCGTTCAGATTTTTGTGCCTACGAACACGCTGAAGTCGTTTCTTCAAATTCTGAAGAGTAGCACAATACACTTCAGAGTTGATCGTTTGGCCATAGGGAAGGACATCGAACAGAATAACCCCTTCAGCGTCCCAGAAGACTGTAACCATGACTTTACCGGCTGAGGGTATGGCTTTAAACTTTTTCTTGGTAGGGGAGTGGGTGTGGAGCCACTCCATTGATTGCCGTTTTGTTTCAGGTTCGAAGTGATGAACCCATGATTCATCGCCTGTAACAATCTTTGACAAGAAATTGTCACCCTCAGCCACATGACGAGCAAGCAATTCCGCACAGATGGTTCTCCTTTGCTCTTTATGGTGTTCAGTTAGACAACGAGGGACCCAGCGGGAACAAACCTTTGAATATCCCAACTGGTGAACAATTGTGACAGCACTACCAACAGAGATGTCAAGTTGAGCACTGAGTTGTTTGATGGTGATCCGTCGATCATCTCGAACGAGTGTGTTCGCACGCTCCACCATTGCAGGAGTCACAGCTGCACACGGCCGGCCCGCACGCGGGAGATCAGACAGTCTTGCTTGACCTTGCGGCGATGATGACACACGCTTTGCCCAACGACTCACCGTGCTTTTGTCCATTGCCAGATCCCCGTAGACATTCTGCAAGCGCCTATGAATATCTGAGATGCCCTGGTTTTCCGCCAAAAGAAACTCGATCACTGCCCGTTGTTTGCAACGCACATCCGTTACAGACGCCATTTTAACCGCTCCGTACAGCGCTGCCACCTGTCGGAAGCCAATGAAACTATACGAGACGAAGCGGGGATGTTTGAAAATATTCCACAAGAAATTTCCGGTTTTTTCAACCAAAATTGGCCGAGAAAAAAAATGTGTTGCATTACTTATTGAACTGCCCTCGTAGTTCCTGTAATAAAGCTTTCATATTCAGAATTAGAAATAAGGAACAAGTTATAAAGGGATATTAAAGGACGAAAAATTTTGGATGGTGCAGAAGGTATTTTATCTGTATTTTCGGTGTTACAATCTCAAACTGATGAACATGTCGGAAATGTTCTGATTTCTCTGATTGGCATTCCATTTTCTAGCGTCCACAGCTCCATTCACTATCTCCAAATGACGAAATGACATTATGTAAAGTCAAATAGCAACAGTGAACTACGGATAAAAGTGGCAATCGGTAAATGAACCCAAAGCGACCGGTACACCAACGTGGAAAACAGAAACGCTACGATCTTACGCACCACCTAATATATTATTTGTTCACATCCCTCACATGACACTCTTAGCTGTGGATGCAGGTGTCTTCAGGTATGTCATATATTCAACCGCTTTTGGTCTAAAGACAGGGAAAAGACACAAAATAATCCCCTATGTTTCGGTATTTACAAAACTATAAAAAACTGTTCTGCATAAGGGTGAATTGCTCTCTACTTTTTCTTAGCAATCACAGAAAATAAGAAGAGGTACAACATCCAAAATACGATTATTTTATTACGGGTTTCGTACAAGCTAAGCCATCTTCACACATAAAAGTAAGATGCAGGACATCTACTCCTACGGCATAGCATACATCAAGTTTGACTGTATTGAGCATAAAATAATATCGTTTATTTTGATTTTTTTAGTCGTTAAATCTGGACACATTACAACTTCGACGATGGCTCGTGCAGTCAGAGAGTAAGCTTTGGACTGTAAAAGCTACTTTAGACAAGAACTCACACACCAGGAAGCACGTGTGAACAAGAAAAATTATTGTTTTCTTACTTGTAGTTGTTTCTTTCCACTGCGTGGAAAATACTGACACTGACTGCTTACGGAGTGATGGAAAAACTGGTAGCTGCCGGCCACAAGGAAGATAAGTTTGGGTTCAATAGGAATGTAGGAACACGGCATGCAGTACATACCCTACAACTTATCTCAGGAGATAGGTTAAAGAAACGCAAACATACGTTTATAACAGTTACGTTTGTAGCAGTTGTAGGTTTAGAGAAAGCATTTGACAAAGCTTGCTGGACTACACTCCTTGAATTTATAATGTAGCAGGGATAACATATAAGGAGCGAAAGGCTGTTCACCAAATTCAACTGAAACTGCCGAACGTTTCCAAGAGTTGAAGGCAGCAACAGCCGACCAAGGCAGAGGAGCAACAGGGAAGTAACCTAAGCAGGAGCGAGTTTTATAATTCCAAATGGTTCAAATGACTCTGAGCACTATGGGACTTAACATCTTAGGTCATCAGTCCCCTAGAACTTAGAACTACTTAAACCTAACTAACCTAAGAACATCACACACATCCATGCCCGAGGCAGGATTCGAACCTGCGACCGTAGCAGTCCCGCGGTTCCGGACTGTAGCGCCTATAACCGCACTGCCACCACGGCCGGCTTATAATTCCAACTACGTGCTTTGATAGCTTAGTTTCTTGAATTTCTGCGAGTTAATTTAATATCTAATAGCCACAGTTCTCGCGTTTTTGTTTGCGTCCGAAAGTAAACCGATTTTGTGATATATTACAAGTTCCTAATCTGGGGCAAACCTGAGTGCTTCCGTAGTTCGGCTTTTCAATCTCTGCGTGTTTATCTAATTTATTATACCGGATATTGTGTTTCCGTCAGGGTCTACAGTAGAGTTCCGTAGCACATGTCGATAGTCCGTTTGTCTGAGTAGCGTAGTTTTCCACAGTGTTTTAGTATGCGTAGCTACTGTGATTGCTGTGTGCGGATGCAAGCCGAGTTGGTGACACTTCGCTCTCTGTTCAAGGGTATCATGGCTTCGGTTACACAGCTTGAAGCTGCAGCGGATGGGCAACACTGCTATGGGCCCGCTGTGGGGATCCAACCGACTCCCAGCACGTCCAAGTCCTCCGATCTGTCCTCACCGGTGGCCAGCCCAGTTTCTAATCGCACTGCGGTTGACCCCTCACGCATGATCGAGTGGAAGATAGCCTCGGCACTTGCAGGTGGTGAAAGACTTCCCACGGAGCCGCACGTAAGGCTTCCCTGGTTAGTCTGACTAACAGGTTCCAGGTGCTGCCTATGTATGACACTGTCACTGAGCCAGATGCAGTCGCCTCTCCTGTTTCAGAAGAAACCTCTCAGCCTGCAAGTTCCAAGCCATCTCAGAGGGAGGGATTATTTGTAGTTGGGAGCTTCAATGCTAGGCTTCTTACGGGACATGGCTGCCAAGAAGGGAAAGAAACTGAATTTGCACTCCAGACATGGAATGGGTGCTTCCGGATGCCATGAAGAGTACTCTGTGCAGCCAACTGCAGGTGGCGTATCACATCGGTACCAGTGATGTGTGTCGCTTTGGACCAGAAGAGATTCTCCCTGGTTTCGAATGGCTAACGGAAGTGGTAAAGGCTGACAGTCTTGCTTGCGAGATGAAATAAGAGCTCACCATTTGCAGCATCGTCGACAGGAACGACTGCGGACCTCTGGTACAGAGCCGAGTGGAGGGTCTGAATCACGGTCTCAGACGGTTTTGCGACCGTGTAGGTTCCAGATTCCTCGACTTGGACCATAGGGTGGCTGGGTTTCGCGTTCTGCTGAATAGGTCAGGAGTCCACTACACGCAGGAGACGGCTACACGCGTAGCAAGGGCAGTGTGGCGTGGACTGGGCGGTTTTTTAAGTTAGAGGGTCTCGGGAAAACACAAGAAGTGCTTCAGTCTCAAAGAGTGCAGGCTGAACACAGAAAAAACATAGATACAGGAACCATTGGTATAACAGCTGTAAATTGTCATAGCTGTGTTGGGAAAGTAACAGACTTCCATATTCTAATAGAAAGCACTCATACTGAAATCGCTATAGACACTGACTGTTGGCTAAAGCCGGAGATCAGTTCACCTGAAATTTTTGCGATAAACCTAATGGTGTTTCGAAAGGATAGTCTAAACTCAGTTGGCGGTGGCGTGTTTGTTGCTGTTAGAAGTAGTTTATCTTGTCGCTAAATTGAAGTAGATAGTTCCTGTGAGTTAGTATGCGCAGAGGTCATTCTCGGCAACCGGAATAAAAAAGTAATTGGATCCTTTTACCGAACTCAAAATTCAGACGATACAATTACTGAAAGGTTCAAAGAGATCTTGAGTTTAATCTCAAACATGTACTCGAGTCACACAGTTGTAGTTGGTGGTTACTTTAATTTTCCCTCTATATGTTGGTGAAAATACATGTTTCAGTCCGGAGGTAGGCATAAAACTAAATCTGAAATTGTGCTGAATGCATTTCCTGAAAATTATTTCGAGCAATTAGTTCATCAGCTCGTCGAATAGCAACCGGTTACGAATACACACTTGACCTGTTAGCAACAAATAATTCTGAGCTAATAACATGCATCAAAACGGATACAGGAATTATTAAACACGTAGTTGTCGTAGCGAGATTGAATATTGTAATCCCCAAACCCTTCAAGAATAAACGAAAAATATACCTATTCAAAATAAAAAAACAAATAAAATTGCACTTGACGCCTTCCTGAGAGACAAACTCCACTCCTTCCGAATTAACGATATATGTGTAGAAAAAAGAAATATTATCGGCAGCAATTGAGAGATTTATACCAAGTAAATCAACAAACGACTGTACTGAATCTCCTTGGCACACAAAACGGTTCAGAAAACACTTGCAGAAACAACGAAAAAAATGTGCCAAATTTAAATGGACACAAAATCTCCCATTGACAATCTGTCACAGATCTTACTTGTCACTTCTTCTGTGTGTTTTTACTTTTAGAAAGCTTTAATTGTCGAGTGCTAGTAATAGTGTTCCATAGATATTGTGTTTGTTTTGAATACAGTATGAAGGCTTTCACGACCGGATGACATATCTTCTGGTAAACCTTCCGGGATGTAAGTTCGTGGTCCATGAAACTCTTCAGCTCCTAACGTTTCGTCCAGAGCTGCGCTGGACATCTTCAGAGGTGTGTTCCTCCTCTGGTGAGTCGGCAAGATTCCGGAGGAGAAACACCCCTCTGATGATGTCCAGCGAAGCTCTGGACGAAACGTTAGGAGCTGAAGAGTTTCATGGACCACGACCTTACATCCCGGAAGGTTTACCAGAAGATATGTCATCCGGTCGTGAAAGCCTTCGTACTATGATCAGAAGACACTACGGGGAGTAATTCTCAAAATCAGTCAGCAGTCGGCAAGACTCACCGGAGGAGAAACACCCCTCTGAAGATGTCCAGCGCAGCTCTGGACGAAACGTTAGGAGCTGAAGAGTTTCATGGACCACGACCTTACATCCCGGAAGGTTTACCAGAAGATAAGTTTTGAATACAGTCAGAGAGTACCTTTAGTCAGCCACAGTGCCAGTAGTGCTAGTGTTTGTTTTGAATACAGTTCAGAGACAGGTAGTGCTATTTTCATTGTTTTCTACAAGAAGTGTCTAGTAACCACAGTTTAGTCAACTATCAACCGCCTTTGGTGAATTAGCAGTCTAGTTAAAAGTTGATTATCTTTCTGCTGTAAATTGATTTTTTAGGGTGGATAGGATGTGTGACTGCTGTGTACGGACGCAGGAGGAGCTGGCCACTGTTCGCGAACAGCTGAACGCGTTGATGGTCGCGGTCAGCCGTCTCCAAGCTGCTGCCTCGGAGTGTAGCGGCAGTGGGGAGTCTCGTGCGTCGCATTGTACACTCCAGGTTTTACATGCTTCACCCACGGTCCCTGCTGTCGAGACATCTTCTCGGGTACCGGGCGTGGTTGGACCACCCTCTCCCCAAGGGGAGTGGCGGGTTCAGCGGCGTTCGCGGCGCACGAGGTGGAGGGTCAATGTGGAGGCTGGCCGTGTGGCATCGCCCGCTCTGCCTGTGAGTGGACATGTGGCCGCTCCTTCAGCGAGGTCCGAGCAGGCACAAAGGGGGAGGGGTTTATTAATGATTGGGAGCTCCAACGTTAGGCGGGTGATGGAGCCCCTTAGGGAAATAACGGAAAGGTCGGGGAAGAAGGCCAGTGTTCACTCAGTTTGCTTGCCGGGGGGTCTCATCCGAGATGTGGAGGAGGCCCTGCCGGCGGCGATAGAGAGCACTGGGTGCACCGGACTGCAAATTGTTGCTCATGTCGGCACCAATGACTCCTGCCGTCTGGGTTCAGAGGTCATACTCAGTTCATACAGGCGGTGGGCGGAGTTGGTAAAGGCGGAAAGCCTCGCTCGCGTGGTGGAATCTGAGCTAACCATTTGTAGTATCTTTCCTAGAACCGATCGCGGTCCTCTGGTTTGGAGCCGAGTGGAAGGCTTAAACCAGAGGCTCAGACGATTCTGCGGAGATCTGGGGTGCAAATTTCTCGACCTCCGCTATCGAGTGGAGAAATGTAGGGTCCCCCTGAATAGGTCAGGCGTGCACTACACGCAGGAAGCGGCTACAGGGGTAGCGGAGTACGTGTGGAGTGCGCTTGTGGGTTTTTTAGGTTAGAGAATTCCCTCCCTAGGCTCGACAAGACGCCTCCTGAGACGTGGCAAGGTAGGAGTAGGCAAAATGCAACAGGGAATAACAGTATTAATCTGCTAATAGTAAACTGCAGGAGCATCTATAGAAAGGTCCCAGAACTGCTCTCATTAATAAAGGGTCACAATGCCCACATAGTACTAGGGACAGAAAGTTGAATGAAACCAGACGTAAACAGTAATGAAATTCTAAACTCAGATTGGAATGTATACTGCAGGGAGAGGCTGGACAGTGAAGGGAGAGACGTGTTTATAGCGATAAGAAGTGCAATAGTATCGAAAGAAATTGACGGAGATCCAAAATGTGAAATAATTTGGGTGAAAGTCACGGTTAAAGCAGGCTTAGACATGGTAATTGGATGTCTCTATAGGCCCCCTGGCTCAGCAGCTGTTCTGACTGAGCACCTGAAGGATAATTTGGAAAATATTTCGAGTAGATTTCCCCACCGTGTTATAGTTCTGGGTGGAGATTTTAATTTACCGGATATAGACTGGGAGACTCAAACGTTCATAACGGGTGGCGGGGAAAAAGAATCCAGTGAAATTTTTTTAAGTGCTTTATCTGAAAACTACCTTGAGCAGTTAAACAGAGAACCGACTCGTGGCGATAATGTATTAGACTTTCTGGTGACAAACAGACCCGAACTATTTGAAACAGTTAACGCAGAACAGGGAATCAGCGATAATAAAGCGGTTACTGCATCGATGGTTCAAATGGCTCTGAGCACTATGGGACTCAACTGCTGAGGTCATTAGTCCCCTAGAACTTAGAACTAGTTAAACCTAACTAACCTAAGGACATCACAAACATCCATGCCCGAGGCAGGATTCGAACCTGTGACCGTAGCGGTCTTGCGGTTCCAGACTGCAGCGCCTTTAACCGCACGGCCACTTCGGCCGGCTACTGCATCGATGATTTCAGCCGTAAATAGAGATATTAAAAAAGGTAGGAAGATTTTTCTGTTTAGCAAATGTGACAAAAAGCAGATTTCAGAATACCTGATGGCTCAACACAAAAGTTTTGTCTCAAGTACAAATAGTATTGAGGATCAGTGGTAGAAGTTCAAAACCATCGTACAATATGTCTTAGATGAGTATGTGCCAAGCAAGATCGTAAGAGATGGAAAAGAGCCACCATGGTACAACAACCGAGTTAGAAAACTGCTGCGGAAGCAAAGGGAACTTCACACCAACATAAATATAGCCAAAGCCTTGCAGACAAACAAAAATTACGCGAAGCGAATGTTGTATGAGGAGGGCTATGCGAGAAGCTTTCAATGAATTCGAAAGTAAAGTTCTATGCACTGACTTGGCAGAAAATCCTAAGAAATTTTGGTCTTATGTCAAAGCGGTAGGTGGATCAAAACAAAATGTCCAGACACTCTGTGACCAAAATGGTACTGAAACAGAGGATGACAGACTAAAGGCAGAAATACTAAATGTCTTTTTCCAAAGCTGTTTCACAGAGGAAGACTGCACTGTAGTTCGTTCTCTAGATTGTCGCACAGATGACAAAATGGTACATATTGAAATAGACGACAGAGGGATAAAGAAACAATTAAAATCGCTCAAAAGAGGAAAGGCCGCTGGATCTGATGGGATACCGGTCAGATTTTACACAGAGTACGCGAAGGAACTTGCCCCCCCTTCTTGCAGCGGTGTACCGTAGGTCTCTATAAGAGCGTAGCGTTCCAAAGGATTGGAAGAGGGCACAGGTCATCCCCGTTTTCAAGAAGGGACGTCGAACAGATGTGCAGAACTACAGACCTATATCTCTAACGTCTATCAGTTGTAGAAGTTTGGAACACTTATTATGTTCGAGTATAATGACGTTTCTGGAGACTAGAAATCTACTCTGTAGGAGTCAGCATGGGTTTCGAAGAAGACGATCGTGTGAAACCCAGCTCGCGCTATTCGTCCACGAAACTCAGAGGGCCATAGACACGGGTTCCCAGGTAGATGCCGTGTTTCTTGACTTCCGCAAGGCGTTCGATACAGTTCCCCACAGTCGTTCAATGAACAAAGTAAGAGCATATGGACTATCAGGCCAATTGTGTGATTGGATTGAAGAGTTCCTAGATAACAGAACGCAGCATGTCATTCTCATTAGAGAGAAGTTTTCCGAAGTAACAGTGATTTCAGGTGTGCCGCAGGGGAGTGTCGTAGGACCGTTGCAATCACAATATACATAAATGACCTTGTGGATGACATCGGAAGTTCACTGAGGCTTTTTGCGGATGATGCTGTGGTATATCGAGAGGTTGTAACAATGGAAAATTGTACTGAAATGCAGGAGGATCTGCAGCGAATTGACGCATGGTGCAGGGAATGGCAATTGAATCTCAATGTAGACAAGTGTAATGTGCTACGAATACATAGAAAGAAAGATCCCTTACCTTTTAGCTACAATATAGCAGGTCAGCAACTGGAAGCAGTTAATTGGTTGGTTGGTTTAAGGATTAAAGGGACCAAACTGCAGAGGTAAGCAGTTAATTCCATAAATTATCTGGGAGTAGGCATTAGGAGTGATTTAAGATGGAATGATCATATAAAGTTGATCGTCGGTAAAGCAGATGCCAAACTGGGATTCATTGGAAGAATCCTAAGGAAATGCAATCCAAAAACAAAGGAAGTAGATTACAGTACACTTGTTCGCCCACTGCTTGAATACTGCTCAGCATTGTGGGATCCGTACCAGGTAGGGTTGATAGAAGAGATAGAGAAGATCCAACGGAGAGCAGCGCGCTTTGTTACAGGATCATTTAGCAATCGCGAAAGCGTTACGGAGATGGTAGACAAACTCCAGTGGAAGACTCTGCAGTAGCTCGGTACGGGCTTTTGTTGAAGTTTCGAGAACATACCTTCACCGAGGAGTCAAGCAGTATATTGCTCCCTCCTACGTATATCTCGCGAAGAGACCTTGAGGATAAAATGAGAGAGGCTAGAGCCCACACAGAGACATACCGACAATGCTTCTTTCCGCGAACAATACGAGACTGGAATAGAAGGGAGAACTGATAGAGGTATTCAAGGTACCCTCCGCCACACACGGTCAGGTGACTTGCGGAGTATGGATGTAGATGTAGATGTAGATGCTCAAAGTTCAGCTTTGACTTCAACGCGAGATGCTTATAATAGTTTCCCCAACGAAACTTTGTCTAGAAAATTGGCAGATGATTTAAAAAGTTCTGCTCGTATGTGAAGTATGCTAGTGAAGTAAATATTCCTGATTTCGAATCAAGAACTGTTGCAAACATGTGTAACCTAGGAACAGATATCCTCGGAGTAGTGAAGCAACATAAATCACTTGACAAAAGTAAGTCTTCCGGTCCAGGCTGCATACCAATTACATTCTTTTAAGAATATACTGATACAGTAGCTCCTTACTTAACAACCATATACAACCGTTCGCTCGACGAAAGATCCGATCCCAAAGACTGGCAAGTTGCATAGGGCTCAATAATATTCATGAAAGGTAGTAGGAGTAATCCACTTAACTGTATGCCCATATCATTAACGTGTATATGTAGCAGGATTACCGAACATACATTGTATTCGACCATTATGCGTTACCTCGAAGAGAACGGCCTATTGATACACAACCAATACGGATTTACAGACCTCGCTCTTGTGAAACACAACAAGCTTTTTACGCACACGAGGTGCTCAGCGGTGTTGACAAGATGTTTCAAATTGATTCCGTATTGCAAATTGATTCCGTATTTCTAGATTTCCAGAAGGCTTTGGACACCGTACTACACAAACGGCTTGTAGTAAAGTTGCGTGCTTTTGGAATATCGTCTGAGTTACGTGACTGGATTCGTGATTTTCTGTGTGAGAGGTCACAGTCCGCAGTAACTGACGGAAGGTCATCGATTAAAACAGAAGTGATTTCTGGCCTTCCCCAAGGTAGTGTTATAGGCCCTTTGCTGTTCCTCACGTATATAAACGATGCAGGAGACAATCTGAGCAGCCACCTTAGGTTTTTTGCCGATGATACCGTCGTTTATCGACTAGTAAAGTCATCATAAGATCAAAACAAATCGCAGAACAATTTAGAAAGATATCTGTATGGAGCAAAAATTGGCAATTGACCATAAATAACGAAAAGTGTGAGTTCTTCCACCCTGAGTGCCAAAAGGAATCCGTTAAAATTCTATTACACGATAAATCAGACAAATCTAAAGACCGTAAATTTAACTAAATACCAAGGAGTTACAGTTTCGAACAACTTAAATTGGAAGGAACACAAAGAAGATGTTGCGAGGAACGCTAACCAAAGACTGCGTTTTATTGGCTGATCACTTAGAAAATATAACAGATCAGCTAAAGAGACTGCCTTCACTATGTTTGTCCTTCATCTTTCACAATACTACAGAGCTGTATCGAATCCTTACCGGGCAGGACTGACGGAGTGCATCGAGAAAGTTCAAGGAAGGGCAGCACGTTTTTGTATTAGCGCGGAACAGGGTAGAGAGTGTCACTGAAATGATACCGGCATTTTTCATTTCGGCGGAACCTTCTCTCAAAATTTAGATCACCAGCTTTCTCCTCCGAATACGAAAATGTTTTGTTGACGCCGACCTACATAGGGAGAAACGATCATCATTATAAAATAAGGGAAACCAGAGCTCGCACGGAAAGATATAGCTGTTAGTTTTTTCCGCGCGCTGCACGGGATTGGAATAATAGAGAGTTATTGTGAATGTGGTCCAATGAAGCCTCTGCCAGGCACTTAAATGTGATTTGCAGGGTATCCATGTAGATAAATGAAAGCGAAGAAGTTGTCAAGAAGGGAGTATGTCAAGGTTTTAGCCTATTCCCGATGTTGATGAATTTATTCATCGTCCAAAATTTGAAGGAAATCAGGGAGAAATTTAGAAACTGAATTGCGGGAAAGAGACGTTTAAAATTTTCCTGTTGACTCTGTAATTTTGTGACAGACAGTAAAGGGCTTCAAAGGATTGTTAAACGGGATGAATAGTGCCTTCAAAGGGTGTTATAAAACGATCATCAACAACTGTGAAACAAGGATGATGGAAGATAGTCTAACTAAACCAGGCGACGTTGGGGAATTAGATTAGGAAGTGAGACCTTGAAGGTAGTAGATGGGTTTTAATACTTGAGCAGCAAAGTAATTTATGGTGGTACAAGTAGAGAGGACGTAAAATGAAAATCTGCAATAGCAGGAAAAATATTTCCGAAAAAGAGAAATTTGCTAACATCGAATGCAAATTTAAATGTTAGGAAGACTTTACTGAGGTATCTGGATGGAGTTCGGTCTTATACGGAATCGTAACACGGACGATGAACAGTTCAGACAAGCAAGAGAATAGATGCTTATGAAAAGTGGTAATGTAGAAGAATGCTGAAGATGAGATGAGTAAATCGAGTAGGTAGTAGATACTATACTTAATTGGTGAAAAGAAAAATTTATGCTACAGCTTCACAGAAAGAAGGGATTGGTGGAGGACTGGTGGACGGGAGACATCATAAGGCATTCAGGACTAGTCAATTTGCTACTGAGGAATCTGTGTAAATTAATAAGAGAAGGTGCTGTCGCCCCACAGTACACAAAACAGTGTAGAACACTGTTGCAGAAGCAAAGAAAAAAAAAACAAATTTAAAACAACGCAATATCTCTAAGACTGGCGATGTTTTTCTTGAAGATCGAAACTTAGCGCAGACTTGGACGCGAGTTGTTTTTCATAGCTCCCACAGTGGAACTTTGTCTCAAAATCTCATAGAAAACTCAGAGAGATCGTGGTAGTATGTGAAGTACGCCAGCGACAAGACATAATCAGTAGCTTCGCTGTGCGATACCAGTGATAATATTACTGATGACAGCGCCACTAATTTGGAGTTATTTAAGACAGGTTTCCGAAATTTCTTCACCAAAGAAGACGAAGTAAATATTCCAGAATTCTAACCGGACACAACTATCAATATAACTAACTTAGAAGTAGATATCCTCGGTGCAGTGAAGTAGCTTAAGTACTTAATAATAGCAAGTCTTCCGGTCCAGATAGCATACCAATAAGGTTTCTTCCAGAGTGTGCTCGTACAGTATCTCCATATGTAGCAGTCATATATATCCGCTCGCTCGACGAAAGATCCGCACCAAGAGACTAGAAAGCTTCACTGGTCACATACGTACTCAACAAAGAGAAGTAGGAATATTCCGCTGAATTACAGAACCATATCACTAACATCGATTTGCAGCGGGATTTTTGAACACATACAGTGTTCGAACATTATGGATTACCTTGAAGGTAACTGTCTACTGATACGCAGTCAGCACGTTCTCATAAAAAGACGTTCGTGTAAAACACAATTAGCTCTTTATTCGTATGAAGTAATGTGGTCCATCGGCAGGAGATCTCAAACTGATTTCACATTTCTAGATTTCCAGAAGACTTTGACAACTTTTCTCACAAGAGACCTCTAATGATATTGCATACCTATGAAGTAACGCTTGAGCTGTGCTGTAAGACCCGTGATTTTCTCTCAGAAATATCGCAGTACGTAGTATTGGGCGGAAACCACCGAGTAAAAGAGAAGTGATGGGGGGCGTTCCCTAAGGAAATACGGTAGGCCCTCTGCGGTTCTTAACCTACATTAATGATTCAGGAGATAATGTGAACTGTGCTCTTAGATTCTTTGCAGATCATGCTGTTAGTTACCGTTTGGTAAAGTCATCGGAAGATCAAATCCAATTGCAAAATGACTTAAACACGATATTTGGTTGGCAGTTGTCTCTAAACAAGGGAAAAGTGTGAGGTCATCCACATGAGAACAAAAAGAAATCAGTTAAATTTCAACCAGACGATAAATTACATAAATTTAAAGGATGTCGGCCGCGGTGGTCTAGCGGTTCTAGGCGCTCAGTCCGGAACCGCGCGACTGCTACGGTCGCAGGTTCGAATCCTGCCTCGGGCATGGATGTGTGTGATGTCCTTAGGTTAGTTAGGTTTAAGTAGTTCTAAGTTTAGGGGACTGATGACCACAGATGTTAAGTCCCATAGTGCTCAGAGCCATTTGAACCATTTTTTTAAAGGATGTCAATTGGGCTAAATACCTAGGACCTAATATTACAAACAATTTAAGACGATCACTTAGACATTGTTGTGGGGAAGCAAAACAAAGACTTCATTTTATTGGGAGAACAGTAAGAAGGTGCAAAGGTATACTAAAAAAGACTGCCTATAGTACACTTGTTCTTCCTGTGATAGAGTTTTTCAGTGATGTTTGAAATCCTCGCCAGATAGGATTGAAGGAGGACATCGAATAACAGGGGCAGCGGCCTTTGTATTATCTCGAAATAGGGGAGTGAGTGTCACGAATATGATAAGCGAGTTGGGGTGGCAATCTTTAAAATAAGGGGTTGTTCGTAGTGGTGAGATATTTTAACGAAGTTTCAGTCACCTGCTTTCTCGTCTGAATGTGAAAATATTTTACCGTAGCCAACCTACGTGGGTAGAAATAAGAGAAATCAGAGCTCTACAGAAAGATTTAAGTGCTCACTTTTCCCACACGCTGTTAGAGAGTGGAACGCTAGAGGAACAGGATGAAGATGGTTCGAAGAACTCCCTGCTGGACACTTATGTGTGAATTGCAGAGTAGTCATGTAGTTTTAGATGTAGATATAAAAATTTGAAACGAAGGCTCCAAAACAGTAAGTTCAAATCGATATAACTTACAGTATTTACACATAGATGATATTTTCACAGAATAGGCTAGAACGCAGAGCTGCATCAAAGCAGTCTAAAGACTACAAAACAACAATACCTGAAGAAGTATGTCTTAGATGAAACGAAACATACATCGTAATAGATAAATATTTTCCGTTTCGGCTGCTGTAATTCTTGAGCTAGAGGGATTTTTGGACTATCGTTTGCTTTCAAACCAGCCCGCTAAGGCCAGGCATCGTGTCGTGGTGAAAGGAGTACAACTTCACCTGTACACGAAGCACCTTGAAGTAGATTATTCACAATGCCTTCCGGTTAAATGAAGCATGTTTTACATCAGAATTTATCCAAACCAAGATGCATTCAATAAATTCTAAGTCTTTCCACTACGCGCTGTTAACACATCGCCTGTGAAGAAATTCTGGTTGTGCGTAAAGACGAGGTGGGAGCCATGGAGCCATGTAGAGTATGGGCAATGAAGGGAAGATGACGGTGGAGGAACATTCTCACCCCCTCCCCCAACCTCTATCCCTCCATCCTCTCCTCACCCCTCTCCTCCCCACCCCACACTGCAATCTGGAGTGGCCGCCGAGATGCCATTGTTTGTTGTCTTTTGTTCCCCAGTGCTGCCGCCGTGAATTTTTCATTTGTGCCTTGCGGCTTCGGACCCCACGGCGGTATCAGTTTAACTGTGCCTTCTTGCAGTGCGAGCAGCCTGCGGATAACTTCCAGCAGTAGCAGATACTAATTCGTTACTAACCCTCCGAGGAAGAATGAAAGCTACGCTTTTTGTTCGACTACAGCCGCCTCGTGCGATATTAAGTCTACGTGGTACCTGCTCGAAGGGACAGCATAACACCGCAGAGAACAGCTGGGAACTGTCTCTTTAAAAGAATCTGAGACAAAGAACTTAGTACACACATTAATTACTATCTATAATGAAAAGAGGAGCTAATCGCCAGAAAAACCCTAGGCAAGTATAAAAGGAAGTTGAGTGTAGTTCAGTCCTGTTAATTTTTAAGAACGGGGCGTTACGTGATTGTAAACTCTGATTTTCTTTCTTTTGTTAAGGCGATCAATGCCCTTTTCCTGATAATAAGTCTCAGTAATACAAGTAAGCGGAGAGGAAGGTTATGAATGACAGTTTATATAGATTTGTACGCAGTAAGCAATATTCTGAAATTTCTATTGTACCCTTAACTCGTTTTTCAATCACTACAGGCTCATCATCATGTGGAAGTTTTGCAGGAACTTTATTTTCTCGACCAAGTGCAACTAGATGATAGGCGAAAATGACTGGAAGTTAGGTGTAAGTTAACGGAATGTTTATGAAACTAATATCATACATTGCATTGGATTTTGATATCTGCGACGAATTAATTCTGATAATAGGCATTTTGCGCAACGGAAGAAACACACACACACACACACACACACGCGCGCGCGCGCGCGCGCGCGCAGACACACAAACACACACACACATTTACAAATTATTACGCAAAGTGACGTTACAACAAAACATTAACTTTTGGATGTGGAATACAAATTTTTCTTGTAATTATCTGGAGTTTCTTCCAACGTGTGAATAAAAACTCGACACTTTAGAATATCTCAGTCTAAACCTACCATTGTTGTGGATCATGTTTTTTCCTTCTTCTTCTTCCCTTTCTTCTTCTTCATCTTTTTCTTAGTTTTGATTTTCCTCATTGTGCTCACCCAGCTGCCAAGTAATTCTGAAAAGTTCTTGTGAACTATTATTGTTTGATGTTCTAGTTATTCATGTATTAACGACCGGATCGATTGTAATTTATGTAAGTTGCCGTGTGTCCAATCATGCAAATTGTGCGTTGTTTTTAGACCGTGGGTATCGCAGCATTCGCGGGCTTACCATTTCCATGCTGTCAATACAGATACGGGTTGTGTAGTCTATAACTGCAAGTCTTCTTCGAATGTAACACCAGTTCCTAGAAACGATTCCGTAGGTGAACCTTCAAGTTCGCGTGCCAGTGACCCCACGTGTTTCACATGTGGAAGTTACGCTAAAACGAATGTTGTACAGTTTTTCGTTGGTTGCTATCCTTTCGTTGAAGATTATGCACCACAAGGCTTCAACATAGTATGATTGAAAGCTACTGTGTCAATTCCTCCAGATAATATTCCTGTTTATCTCACGGATGTGTTCACGCAGATGATTTTTCTTGCTGTTCTTCTTTACGAAGACGTAGAACTGTTTGTTCGTCAACATTTGTTGCGAATCGAGGTTCTTGTGTGCACGTCGGCTGACAGAAAGCATCTCATAACGTAACATAAAGTTTTACTTGACTTGTTTTATTTTTGGATTTTAACTGTATATACTTGACAAGCCTTGATCATGGGCCATCGTATGTTATAATGTGCAGACAGGTGGGTGCAGACAGCATATTTTTCTCGGATAAATGTCAGATCGCTTCACTATTTTGGTTTCCAATGTGAAATTTTGTAAGTACTAGTTTTATACCTTTGGTCATATCTTTTGATAAATATGATATTCCCCTCTATGACGCATAATTTTGACATTTGTTTACATGTTTCTAGTCATTGCTGTTACATTCTCTTCAGGTTACGCGTCTTTCTGATGAAGACGGGTTTACATTCATCGAAGTCACGGTAAAAAGTCGAACAAAACCACCTTTTTTTGCAACTGGTTAGCTGCTTTGAATTCACTTATTCAGGATTTATTGTCAACCTCTATAGACAAATTTTGCCGCCTAATGGAAACAGTGGACGTCGTATGACAAACAAACGCTACGAAACGAAGAGTGATTTGGTAATCTCTTTTTTTTTTTTTTTAAATAAGCGAGCGCTCATTAAGCGAAAGTACATCTCCCATGACATCCCGAAACTGGTTTTTTATGATTAGCGAGACAAGGAATTAGGGATCTACGCACCCGTCGTCATGCGGCTCCGTACGTTACTGGCTCGCCGCAACTTCCCACAGTGGCCAGTTTATCTGGCCTAACCTCGCTGTGCCGACCTCGGCGTGGGAAGTAGCTGCCCAGTCCTGCACCCTCACCCCATTTCGGTACTGTGTGTGTGTGTGTGTGTGTGTGTGTGGGCGCAGCACGTCGGCAAGCAGCGACGTGCGCAGGCGTGGGTCACGCCCCCTGCACTTTGAATATTTCACCGACGCTGCAACAATCGTACATCAGGCCAGGGCGGCCACCCCAGGATCCCCTATGCGCACCGCACCGCTCCCTCCCAACATTTAGCGGTCTCCTCCATTATGCACGCTCTCCTTCTTCCCACAGCCGCATCGGCGCCGCGCCTCCCCACCTTCGGTTCCCTCAACCGGGCGGGATAAACACACCTTCGCACCTCGCACAGACTTTCCTTCCCGTCGCAGTCCTCTTTTTTTTCGTAACATGGGATTGTAACACCATTTCTCAATTAAACTTATTAAAGAATAGTCCTTAAGGAGGAGGAGGAGGAGATTAGTGTTTAACGTCCCGTCGACAACGAGGTCATTAGAGACGGAGCGCAAGCTCGGGTAAGGGAAGGATGGGGAAGGAAATCGGCCGTACCCTTTCAAAGGAACCATCCCGCCATTTGCCTTAAGTGATTTAGGGAAATCACGGAAAACCTAAATCAGGATGGCCGGAGACGGGATTGAACCGTCGTCCTCCCGAATGCGAGTCCAATGTGCTAACCACTGCGCCACCTCGCTCGGTCAGTCCTTAAGGGATAGGTGATCTATACACGCATGTCAGAAATACACTACTGGCCATTAACACTGCTACACCAATAAGAAATGTAGATGATAAACGGGTATTCATTGGACAAATATATAATATCAGAACTGACATGTGGTTACATTTTCACGCAATTTGGGTGCATAGATTCTGAGAAATCAGTACCCAGAACAACCACCTCTGGCCATAATAACGGCTTGATACGCCTGGGCATTGAGTCAAACAGAGCTTGGATGGCGTGTACAGGTACAGCTGCCCATGCAGCTTCAACACGATACACAGTTCATCAAGAATAGTGACTGGCGTATTGTAACGAGCCAGTTGCTCGGCCACCATTGACCAGACGTTTTCAGTTGGTGAGAGATGTGGAGACTGTGCTGGCTAGGGAAGCAGTCGAACATTTTCTGTATCCATAAAGGCCTGTACAGGACCTACAACATGCGGTCGTGCATTATCCTGCTGAAATGTAGGGTTTCGCAGGGATCGAATGAAAGGTAGAGCCACGGGTCGTAACACATCTGAAATGTAACGTCCACTGTTCAAAGTGCCGTCAGTGCGAACAAGAGGTGACCGAGACGTGTAACCAATCGCACCCCATACCATGACGCCGGGTGATAAGCCAGTATGGCGATGACGAATACACGCTTACAATGTGCGTTCACCGCGATGCCGCCAAACACGGATGCGACCATCATGATGCTGTAAACATAACCTGGATTCATCCGAAAAAATGAAGTTTTGCCATTCGTGCGCCCAGGTTCGTCGTTGAGTACACCATCGCAGGCGCTCCTGTCTGTGATGCAGCGTCAAGGGTAACAGCAGCCATGATCTCCGAGCTGATAGTCCATGCCGCTGCGAACGTGGTCGAACTGTTCGTGCAAATGGTTGTTGTCTTGCAGACGTCCCCATCTGTTGACTCAGGGATCGAGACGTGGCTGCACGATCCGTTACAGCCATGCGGATAAGATGCCTGTCATCTCGACTGCTAGTGATACGAGGCCGTTAGGATCCAGCACGTCGTTCCGTATTACCCTTCTGAACCCACCGAATCCATATTCTGCTAACAGTCATTGGATGTCGACCAACGCGGGTAGCAATGTCGTGATACGATAAACCGCAATCGCGATAGGCTACAATCCGACCTTTATCAAAGTCGAAACGTGATGGTACGCATTTCTCCTCCTTACACGAGGCTTCACAACAACGTTTCACCTGGCTACGCCGATCAACTGCTGTTTGTGTATGAGAAATCGTTTGGAAACTTTCCTGATGTCAGCATGTAGTAGGTGTTGCCATCGGCGCCAACCTTGTGTGAATGCCCTGAAAAGCTAATCATTTGCATATGACAGCATCTCCTTCCTGTCGGTTAAATTTCGCTTCTGTAGCACGTCATCTTCATGGTGCAGCAATTTTAATGGCCCGTAGTGTAATAACAACAGGAGGACAGTAATTGCATTGTTGATGGGACTGTCACCACATATCACTAGTAACGTATAGTGGACGGAATTCTTATAAAATACATTGCGTGACGAGTGTTATTACGCTGATGACATTTACTACTGCAACATCAAGAAGCGCAACACATACCAAATTTCAAACTGGTAGATGATTTGGAGCTAACTGAGTGCGAACATTAGCCCACAAAGCCGGTTATAAAAGGACCGATCATTGAGTCGGATTATATGTACCAGTACGTCACTCCTTGTTGCTTCATCTCGTTTCACCTCTACGCCAAAGTTCATTTCACGTACTGGCCGACGAGTGACTGCTTACTACTCTCTCTGATAAACCATGATCAGTGGATGAAGCACATGGAGGACGCAATGACGTGAGCAACAGCCGAAAACCCTATGTGTCGGAAATTCCGGACAAAAACGACGACAAGCGAACTTTCAATATCTTGTGGGAAGGTAACACCAAGGAGACCTCGGAGATAGGGCACACTCACAGGATGTAACATATCAGCATTGTAACATCTGCTGATAAAATTATTGTGTTAACCAGAAGTGAATGGCACCCATATTTTCAGGCAACCTCCTGGTTTCGTATGACGATGACGAACGCAATCTTGCAACGTTCGCTCGCCACAGAGCCTCTACACAGAGACAGAGTACGTCCATCGTTTGGTGACAAGACCAAGGTTCGTTCGTCCGGACACAATTGTGGGTTTTTTAATTGCTCTGGAAGGAGGCTCCTCACGATAAAACACATGAAACATTACTTCGCTTTATTGTATCAATGAATAAAAGATTTACTTAATACTGGCACACTTCTTTGCCACTAGAGTATTGGGTAATTTACAACTGTTACGGACTAGAAATCACCTGATGCACTAATTAGCAGACTGTTCTCTCGAGGTGCAATGTACAACCTTGACAAAAGTATGTGTCCAGCTGAAACTTGAAGAATACTGTCCCAGTTGCTGTCGTTGTCTGCGTATCTGACTTGTGATCGAACCAAATTTAGCCGTCAGACATTAGCAGTAAAACAATGTAGTGTAAAGGTGTAGATTTAGTCTTTTATATGACATGGAAAACAGTTCGAATGCTGGTTTTCTCAAATCGAGTACCACAGACACGGATTTAGTAACGGATTTAAATTTTCCACATTGGCTATTATATAATTATTGTCATTCATTTCCACACTTAAAATCACTTAGTATAATAAATTTTTCTGACGAATCTGTGGCAGACTTCGCCGTGTGAAATACATTTTCACGCTATTGCCGAAGTCAAACGATAGTGTGAGATCAAATGACTCCCAACACGGCCGAAGTATAAAATGGAACTCTCGTTCACAGGTGAGCTCATTAACATTGACCCGTTTCAAACTATAAGAAAATTCAAAGTTACATATGTAACGATATCATTTTAAACTGACTTGAAGAACGAAATCACGAAACCACCATGCTCCAATGCGTATTTATTCTCCATACAAGTTAAGCGACCATCTTCATGTCATCTACATAAGAACAAAAATGCTTGGGATGTGTTACATGTTAAAATAATTAAGGTGCGCTGTATACCGAAACTCTTGGACGGTAAGTAAATACTCATTTCAGCTGCTTTGGTGGCTTCGTGCTGCTGTTCCTTCAGTACACTGAACCTGTGCTGCCCTGTATTCAGAAAATGCAACGAAACTGATCGTACTTTTCTAAGACATTCTGCTAGTTAGCCTCAATACACAGAAATTTTGCTAAATTTTATTCTTAAGTTTTCTAATACCAATTGCTTGTGGACTTATGCTGTGTTCCAAGATGACAGGGCCCCTGCTCACTCAGATCGGATTGTCCAGGACCGGTTTTGTGACCAGGAGGATGAATTGTGACATCTCTTCTACCGCAGTAATCCACAAACCCACCCGGAAGATACAGGAGCGCCTAAAATTGGACAGACACTTCCGTAAACAGCTGGAAGGAGCAGCAGTTTGGAGAATTCAGCGCAGTTGTGGGGAGGTATAATGAGGGATAAAAAAGTAACAGTCAAAAAACGACTAGAAGAGCAGTTGCGCAACTGCAGAAGAGGGGAGACTCACAGAGCAGCTGTTGCGGAACATATTTTGCAGCCAGGAGATCGTAACATTCATTTTGATAAGACTCAAGTACAGGTTCCATTAAAGGCTATACAGAGAGGACAAAGACATTGTTAAACATTCAGAAACGAGGAGGGGGTCAAATCTGGATCTCGTTGTTGAAGAAGATGTGTACAAGTCTTCCCCCGTGCGGTTATAGCAACAGAGGACGAAAGCAACCTTAAACGGGCAATTGCGCTGGGGCACTCAAAGCATGTGACATTACGCCATTGAGCATTAGCACGTCTAAACAGAACTCTGCTGCAGTCAGAAGGGAGCCAGGGTGTGAATCGGACACTCAAAGATGCTACGATCCTCCTTGAAAACGTCCTCCGCGGATGGGGACGAAAAGTTGTTTTTTAATGTGAAATACGTTCACCACGGCATAATAGCCCGGAATTTTGTATTAATTGTAATGTCTTCTGCCTCAAAAAATTTGATAACGAACGTGGAATAGAGTAATTCGTACACAGCATAGCCGACGTTGTCCTAGACACAACACCACCGCTCGTCAGTCACAATTGATCTGTACGCACTTTCGTCATCGTTGAACGCAGGCATCAAAACCATTTTGGAAAAACTCAAGGTTTTGCTTCTTGGCTTATGATTTTTCCAGCTGTTCTAACATCGTCGATGAAAACCGTTTATGGCAGTATATGAGAACGCTGTAACGGGCATTAGCAATGTGCGGCGTTGATGAAGAAGTTTCGTAGCGGAGAAACGGACATTGCAGACAAATATGCAGAGGCGGGCCAACAATATCTGTCACATCTACCAGTCGAGAACGTGCTGGTGAAGTGATTGGAGGAGACAGATGGGCTGGAGTTCACTGTCAGCAGCGACACCTTTGTAAACAAATTAAAGAACTTGAGGAGGCAATAGTGCACGCCACACACATCACTTTTCAGAATCCAAGCGACTGGAAACGTTGGCTGGTCAGTGGTGTGTCACGCGCCCTACAACCCTGAATTGGATCCGCCTAACGTTTATCTGTTCGTACCTATCAAAGAAAACCAACGTCGTTACAGATTCAATTACTTGGCCAGGTTTAATATCATGGGTTTGGAAGAAAAACCCTGAATTTTTCCAAACTGATTTCGATGTCTGGTTCAACAATGGCGCAAATCTCTAGAAACGCGTGGTAATTACAATGAACGATAGTGTTGTATAGACGACAGTTCAGGCTATGAGTTGTACCAGTTCCACTTTTATATATTCATTATTATTATTATTATTATTTTCACAGGAGGCATTATCTTTTGATCCACACACATATTATACCTAGACAACTTTGTAATCTGTTAATACATACAAAACTTAAGAAATGATGAACGCTCGCCCTCTTAAATAAACAGAGACAGTGGACTTAAAGGAAGGAACAAATGAATAAAAGAGATTTAAAATAAATCGTAATAATAATTAATGGCTATAAAATTTAATTGGGCATCAGCGTGCTACACTGAAATCAGTGACGTACCTAACATAGGCTTTGAGAAGTTAATGTCCTTTCAAGTTCTTTTCAACCTGTAAAGGCTTCCGCTGTAATAGCTTTTCCACCGTTTACGCCAATCAACATTAATCACACAGGTATTATAATTCAGTACCAAGAAGCAATATTTAATAGTAAGACGAAATGAGATAGAAATAGCTTTATATGTTGATCGAACGTGATCCGTCTAATTGCGTAATTAACATCTACACTTAGTTTATCGTAATTCTGGGCTACCGATTGCGTTCACTGCAGAAAGTCACACGATATGCCGAGGCACAATGGGTTAATTCAGACCGCGGTACGTATTTGCAGCGTATGCGGGCGATTAAAATCATGTGCCGAACTGCAAAGTGGGACACATATTAGCTGCTCTGTTGCATGCTTTAATCTGTCACAACCGGCTAAAATTGCTTCACCCTCTTTGTGGACGCAAATCCATTCCGGGAATAAATTCCTGACTCAATGTGTAAGAGAACGGTCATCCATTCATAACATAACTCGAAGGCCGTATTGTAACTTTCAATTATTTAATGGTCACGCAAAAACTTACATTCTCTATGTACATTCTTCTCAAAGCCAATGTAGCTCAGAGGCTGAAACTAATTGATCGAAGTGAAGGTAATTCAACACACTGTAGGAAAATTCCCTACACCTCAGGAAATCTTGGTTGTATGATACACATTAAGAATTTTTTAAATTCTGTTTTGTACCTTTGGTTCTCACAGTTCTGTGTATCACTCACGAATTATACATAACAACATTAAATATTTTCGTTACAGGACAGTCGTGTTTCCCAAAAGCAATATGTTTGGTCTGTGTTTGTTAATAAATGTTACGAATAGTGCAAAGAATGTTTTTACATTATGTCTGTGTGCAACTGAATAAATGCATTAAAAATGTCTTGGCATAAGCATTTCACCTCAACGTATTAAATCATCTACAGTGGCCTGAACCGAGTTCACATTTTTACGTAAATACAACATTTAAACTTACATACTGTAGTGACACGGAATAGTAAAGAGTTGGAAATGTGGAATGTTGTCAAAGTTTCGTTACCTGTGCCGAGAGCCAGAGGCAGTACGTTAGCCAAGAGGTAGGAGGTTGCGCATATAT
Organism: Schistocerca serialis cubense; assembly: GCF_023864345.2. NCBI lineage: Eukaryota > Metazoa > Arthropoda > Insecta > Orthoptera > Acrididae > Schistocerca > Schistocerca serialis. The sequence goes on along the minus strand of NC_064641.1, from coordinate 609,491,790 downwards.
CGGAATGTGTCGTCACGCAAGGGCAATGGCCTGGTTACACACAACAGGCGAGAGAGAATTGCTTAGCACGCGAGTTTGTGTTAGACGGAGACTTTCGTAGAGTGCAAGACAGAGGCATAGCGTCAGCTGTACTGCATTTCACAACTTCGCGTAAGTCTGCCGCAACAACACGTAACTCTGTCGCAAGAACACCTAAGGGGCGAGTACGACAGATGAATCAGCAATATAAGTGGAACGAATGCGGTCATTACAAACGAGCATGACGTCAGGACGTCGCTCGTGCTTCCTTTAAATTCGCCAGCTTCGATAGCAGCAAGGAACTCGCACTCGCAGTTAGATGTGTACTGGGTCGCTGCGTAGCGCTCAGCTCGGTGATCGACATGTTAATCTTTATTAAGGAGATGCAGTAACGGTGGCCCATCCAGCAGCAGACGTGAGGGGACAGTACCAGCTCTGGTCCTCTCTGCTGCCGCTGTCATTCATCAACCCAGGATTAGCAGACATCGCGGCAGACTCGCTCGCCGCCAATGCTGACCACATCAGTGAGCCGTCGTCGAGATCGTGCGGGGCCTAGGCCCTGTGCATCCGCCTTCGCAACCGGGTGAGCCGACGACGCTGGGGGACTGCAGCCCGTTCCGCCCGTCCACCGCGGACGAGCCACCAGGAGGAGCAGGGAAGAAGACGGGGTGGGATAGAGTACACTCCGCACTACGAGAACGCTTCTCGTGCCGACAGCATAGGGACTCCAACCCGGAGCCACCTGCTGTCCGCCGTCGAGCCGGCCGGCCAGCCGGACGCCGCCATCCACGCACGGCCGAAGTAAGGGCATTCCTCCGCTACGTCACAGCACGCGGCGCTGCGCTAGAAAGACTGTGCGGCCCTGATCTGGTGTCATCGCAACGAGTCAGCGAGGACTCAGGGAAGGTCGTTGATACCACTAAGCCACATTGCACTCGGCAGGAATAAAGGTGTTATGAATTAATAATGTTTCTACAGCCATTTCCTAGCATCCTGACAACTGGAGAGGTCATCGCTCGGCCATCCAGTCCACCGTAGGCGACCGGGACCACCGGGGCGCCTACACTACTATGCCGTTGTATTGCGAAGTTACAAAGAGTTCTGACTTCAGCACTTCCTTTCTTTCTATATGTTTTATTACTTTGTATAAGTAGCTACTGACAGGGGTAAATGTTACGGAACAAGCAGTTTAATAGGTTTTCATTACAAAACTCTGTCACAAATTATGTTTCAGTGGAGGAAGAACAGTTTCAGTTCTAGAGAAATGTATAAGGGGCGATGAGAAAGCGTCTGTCTGAGGGCGTTGCTGCAGTTGATATGCAACGAAGCGCGCTCCGATGCGGGCGTGTAAGCACTGAGATGTACCACACTCGTCTCGTCAATGATTTTAACAGTACTCGAGAGTACTCTTACGTTAAGTAGAAACAGTTTACTTAGCTTATTACATTTAGAATTTCAGAAGGTTGCTCGACTGAGAACGCTATTACGTATTCACTCACCAAATATTACAAGCCTTAAAGAATAAAAATTATCGTCAGCTAGATTTTTTTCAGATCTTTCCAAAGTGTTTGCCAGCGCAGGTCATGTTCCTCTCTCTCAGAAAAAAGTTTTACGGAAGTGGTGGCTTGGCCCACAACTGGTCTGAATCATACCTAAGGAACAGAATGCAAAAATTTAAACTGAGTAATTCAAACAATGGAGAAAGGACAGAACTTTTAGTGGTGGGAGAAATCACAAAGGGACTACGACAAGGTTTATCTTTTGGTAAAGTTCTATTCATTATTTATGTGAATGACCTTCCACTTAATATTCATCAAGCTGAATTAGTACTTTTTTCAGGTGGCACTAGTGTTATAATAAATCCTATTAGAGGGAAAGAAACGGAAGACAATTTTAACGATATTGTCAAAGAATCATTAAGCAGTTCTTTGAATACATATTCGCTAAATTTTAGAAAGGACATCATATTTAGTTTTGTGCAAGAAATGGACTCATAGCAGCAGTTAACGTAGCGCGTAGCCAGAAGTCAGTGAACATGGTGGATTGCTACAAATTTTTGGGTGTACTACAGATGAAAACTGGAACTGGAACTATCTTATTGTGAGACTGTTCAGACAAATTCAGCTACTTTTGCTCTTCGTATAGTTGCTAGTGTTGGAAACAAACGAATCAACCTCAAGACATATTTGCATATTTCCACTCAGTAACATATTGTTGTAATTTTCTGTAGTAGCTCATCGCTTATAAACAAAGTATTTGATGCACGAAAGCGAACAGTAACAATAGTATACGGCGTTCACCCGCGATCGTCATGTAGGTATCACTTCAAGAAGTTTGCCATTTTAACTGCGGAGTCACAGTATATGCATTCGCTAATGCAATTCACCACAATTTTAGTCGAATAGTCGTGTCTATAGCTACAGCACTAAGGGAAAATGACCGATATCATCCATTATTAAGCCCACCAGTGTCAACAGTTCAGTATGGAACAACAAAATTTTATATTATTTGCCCTGTGTCATAAATGGTCTGACAGGTAGCAAAATAAGTTTCAGATCCAACCGAAAATCGTTTCCGCATGAGTAGTACTAAAAAGCAATACGTTCATTAATGTTAACGCTAATCTTGTATACATATCCGGTATATGGACACATGGCACGTCCTTTTGATAAAAGAATCTTTCAGACCATCTGTGGATCATGCCGCTAGCTAACAGGAAGAAACACTATCGTGTGGTACCATACTATATACCTTCTACGAAGACCTTGTAAGAGGTCCATGATTGAGAAATTTGTTGCTAGTGCACTCGAGCAGATGTAATTTCGATGGATTGCTCATGCGCTGCCTGCGATATGTAAGTTATAAGAGAATCTCAGACCAGAGAGCAGTGTTGACTGCAGTAGGAACTGTGTGGCAGTAGGAGTAAGTAGTAGCTAGCAGTCTGGTGTAACGAGTTGGCTGGGCCGGTCGTGTGGAGCGATGGCGGTGCCTGAGCGTTGTAGTATAAAGGAAAAGCAGCGTCGCGCGTATGTATTATTGTTATATCAAGTCCCATGTAAATGGTTTTAAAAAGAAATCTCTTAATAACAATCTTTCTTAAAAAAATTAAGCTTTGACAATCATTCAACTCAATTTAAAGATTTTACTAATTTCTCCAATCCATGGTCATCCTGATTATTGTAAAGACAAATCAGTTGTTTCTTTTTATACATGACAAATCTATTGGCCAGTATTGCACTGAGTTGTGCCAGAAAAATTTCTTATAGGAGAAGATATATATGCGTTATCCGGCGACTTCATTGAGGTAAGATTTTTCAATGTATTGAGAATGAATTTTCAGGGCCATGACGCAGCACTGCTGACGCCCAAAATTTACCAGTTTAAATTCGCAGTCAATTATTGAATGGTTACAAGTGAGCCACAATTTCATTGAGAGATTAGTCACATTGCATTATTGGTAGGTTACGGAAGTTATCTGTTGGTAGGTTACACTAAAAGTGAATGATATAATTATTTTTTACTGTTGGGACGTATTTCAACTGTGTTACGCTGAACGTGAATGGTATTAATAATTATATTTTTTACTGTTTGGAAGTTATTATACATATTAATTATCTGTGGGAGGTTACAAACTTCTCAGTAGTTTTCAGAATTTATATATAAGAGTGGATATAGACTGTGTTGCTATTTTCATCTCGACGTTTCCCAGATCTCAATAGGTTTCATTGAGTGAAACTGAGCATTCGAGCGCAGAGTCTTGAAACAACAGCGCTCGCAGCATCTCCGCTGGCACGCGGGGTCTGTCTTGTAACCAGTGGGTACATCGTTACCGCGTTCACTCAGAGCCGAGAGCTAGCACACGGTGGAGCAGTATTCTTTCTTATCTCGCGCTCTCTAAAGGTCCCCCAGCACCCATTTGTTTTCAATCTGTTGGCAGTGGAGCACAGGCCCTATCTTGCTGCTCCAGTGCAGGCGGCGCTCGGTAATTGTTTGTTCACCGACACGCGCCTTACAACACCTTCCCCCAATAAATTTTAAATGAGTTTAATTTTTGGTGCACGAGGAAGGGTGGAGACGGTGGAAGGGGGGAGGGGGGGGGGGAAGGAATGTGTAAGTTGACGCTGCAAGGAGTACGCAAATCCTGCGCATGCGTAGACACCGCCGTGCCCGTGTGTGACGACGGAAGCCGAAGGAAACCAACGATATCTGGTGGGCTCCGAGCTGGAGAACTAATTTTCAGCCCTTGTCTGTGTTGCGAGCTGAGCCGAAGCTGATGGCGTGGAGGGCGAGGAAAGGAAGAGGGTTGAGCAGGAGGGGGCGGTGGGGGAGGGGTCAGGGAGGGAGGGAGAGATGAAGAAAGTGGTGAGGCAGGGACGCGGAGTGAAATTCTCCACCGGCACGGAACGATATTTCCCGAGGATCTAAACACAAACAATTTACGTCTATCAAGGCAGCGTCTACAATTTCTGCCTGCAGCGCTTAAATAAAATCAGAAGAAAAAGAGGAAGTAGGGAAGCAGACGTCAGCAGTGAGGGATAATAAAGAACGCCCCTGCCCCTTCCCCCTCCCCTCTGCCCCTGCAGCCGACCGCCCGTGTGGCTGAGGAAAGCAACCCCCAGAACCCCCAGTCTTCGGGAGTGAATAAGGGGGAGTAAGGCAGAAGAAAAGGCGGTTCACCGCGCCATTGTACCCCGACACAGAAATCCCCGCGGGCTCGCTTTGTATGAGGTTTATCCATATTTAATGTCACAGGGGCGATTACTCGCGCTCGGTGCCAGAGATTTGGAGGAATTAAATCTCCGAGACGACGCAGTGGCGCGCGGTGTCGCCTTACGGCTGAAACTCGCGGGTCGGAGAGCAGCCATTGTCTGTGGGATGCCACGAGGAGACGTGCAAAGCACCATGTCTGTTCTGTAGGAGGCGCAGCTATGTTCTTGTTCACCGAATCCAAACAAACTAAATGTCATTGTTCTCGTATTTGTTCTTTATCTTCTACTCAGATTAAACTGATACCCATGAGGTTTCACCGAAACTCCTTCACTGTTTGTGAGTGTTTGAAGACACTTACAGACTCCTGTGACGCCCCAACTGTTAGTCGCCAGATGCCTGGAGTTGTTAGTGTGACATGTGAAGAGGATTTCCTCTCTTCAAATTCTCGATGGCTGCGCCTGTCAAAATCTGAGTGCATGAAACTAATGCGCTCAAGTTTAAATTTTGTATACACATTACTTTCTGTTACTAAACAGACAAAGTGAAATGCACTTCTCGAAGAAATAGTACCAGATGAAAAGCACTTTTACGTTGTTGATTGAACTGTATATGATTTATGTAATAAAATGAAACAACTGCAGCCGCCCTTCAGAAGTTATTTATCACATGGCAACCAGTTTCGGAGACTCAGTACACCATGTTCAGCTCTTAACTGATACTGAGGGGATGATCTCCAATCGTATACACGATCCCGTCAGTGGCCAATATATATTAATTGATTTCCGTAGGCTATTATAACAGCGATATTGTGGCTGCAACCGTAGAGCCACTTACTTATTTTCTGCAAACAGTGTAGCATTAACAGTATATAATAGAAAGTGTTTCGATGAGGCTATCATTTTGAGCCGGCCGGAGTGGCCAAGTGGTTCTAGAAGCTACAGTCTGGAACCGCGCGGCCGCTACGGTCGCAGGTTCGAATCCTGCCTCGGGCAGGGATGTGTGTGATGTCCTTAGGTTGGTTAGGTTTAATTAGTTCTAAGTTCTAGGGGACTGATGACCTCAGAAGTTAAGTCCCATAGTGCTCAGAGCCATTTGAACCATTTTTATCATTTTGAAACAAATTATTTAGGCATATTCATCAAAATCAACCATTACGACATTGTGAGGTGCACCTAAAACGCATTAATTCATACGATAAAAGTGTATAAAACCAAGCGGTAAATCATCATAATTGAGACCCACATTGTTAGTCCGAAATGATTTCGATGCATCATGATAATGACGTTAAAATGCCACATCTACATTGCGTCCTCAGAGTAACGTAGACCTTCAGGCCCTCTTGAGAGGAATGAGTAGTCTAAAGGGCATGCACAACGGACTGAGAATAAATTCATGTAACAGGAAAAAACATGGTACAGCAAAAATGAGATTAACGATGAAGTTAACTCACAATTATGAAAAAATAAATAGACGAAGAGATGGAATTTTATCAATCAGCAAATGAGTGGCGAAGCAACAGAAACATAAATAGCAGACGAGCACAAGCAAAAGGGACATTCCTAGCCAAAAGAAGTCTCCTAGTGTCATAAAAGTCCAATCTGAGAACGAAATTTCTGAGAATATACAGTGTTGTACGGAAGTAAACCATGAACTGTGGAAAAACAGGAGAAGAAAATAATCGTAGATGTGATTCCATAGTAGGCTACTCAGAAGTAAATGGACTCATAAGAAATAGGTTCTCTACAGAATCGACGAGGTGAAAAACATCTGCAAAATCTTGACAGGAAGATGGAAGAAGATGACACTATACGTGTCAAGACATCAGGGAATAACGTTCTTAAGGGAAGTGTAGGGGGTAAAAGTTATAGGTACAAAAGAAATAGGAATATATCCAAGGAATAACTGACAGGTTTGCTGCAAGTGCTACTCTGAAATGAAGAGTTGGCGCTGAACGATAATTCGTGGCAGGCCTCTTCAAACAAGTCAGAGGGCTCATGATCTCCACCATTACACACCCCTTATTATTACCGTACCTGTAGAGATTTCCGATCGATCACAAAACTGCCAAACTGTCAGAGCTTTCTCCCTCTGTTAGAGCTTCTAAGTCTTCACCTTTCCGCATCTGCTACATTCCCCTAAAGGATAAAGTCCTCAGGGAAATGACGATGAAACGGGAGAGAAACCTTCTGACAGGGTCACTGAGCCAGGGCGCCATTATTCAGTTGCCACTATTTCTACGTTTACATCCATACTAAACAAACTACAGTGAAGTGCGTAGCAGAGAGGGCTTCCAGCCAACCTTCCATCGATTGTTGCGCTACACTTCAAAGTGATATAGATACATGACTACTTTTCAGCAAACTCACTTGGTCTCTGTTACCAACGGTTAGAGCATCCTAACAGTCGTCCAGTTGCTCGACTATACCAATACGAAGCCATTCTAACTAGAACCACTTGCCGAAAAGATGGAACCAGCGTAGTGCAATATCTTTGCTTCCCGACCAGCATCACCTACTCCTGTGGAGCGTTGATCAAATTTTTGGCACCATTTCACTACGTCTGGACGCGACATTGCGTCTGGTTCATATACTGCCAGAACTTCAAGGTGAATCCGTGTACAATTTAGACATTTTTCCCAGAATAATCGCACTATACCGCATATTTCAGCTTAGCAGAACTTTTTCTGTTGCTGCCCCATTTCACTCTCACACTTTGATGAACCTGTTATCCACACCGCAGCACGACTGTGTCTTCACGAAGCCCAGAGCATGTACTTCTTCCTGAAAATGCGTCACCCTTGTTGCGCAATGATTTTAGAGTGGGACAACATGTATACCTTACCATCTGAATTCCGTACGTTGATTCATCACGTCAAGGTGGTTCTTGAAACTTTAAGTAGGTTTTCTCGAGACGTTTGTACGTATCTTCAAGTGTCTGCAACTTTAGTTTCTTTAGCATCTCAGTGATACCGCAACATCGGTCAAAACACTTTCAAACATACGTGCTGGCCTTATTTCTATTTTGTAAAAGAGGAGGAAACCGATGAGCCTCTTTATGGTATATCCCAATACCGTAGACAAATTATAAATAGCATTAAAAGAAAAGAATAGGAAGGCTACAGGAGAATATGACATAAATGCATAATTGTGGAGGTAGAGGGCCCAATACTAAACCAGAGATTTCTGAGTCTAATTGACGTTGCAGAGGATATTAGAATCCAGAATGCTGGTTGCATGTCCACGCTGTGTCTATATTTATAAAAGATGCTAGATACGGGTGTGTAAATTATAGGTGTGTATGGGTTTATGAGCACAGAATCTAAAATATATGTAAGAATAGTAAGTAAAAAAGTACGAGCTCACACATACGTTTTATTAGTAACAGAACGGTATTAGAAAGGAACAAGCCTGAATTAGTGCCCCTTCCAGAGTTTAGCAGATAACAGGAAAAAGATGGGAATATAACCTTGAAACTAATGAAGTTTTTATTCATTACGAAAATTCGATCACTTAAATAGGAATAAATGTTTGGAAATCATGACACAAAGATGATACCAGAATCGCCTAACTAAAGAACTGTATTATGTATATATAGCTACAACTATCAACTCACATGTCGCAAACAACGGAAGGTATAGTAAAAGGTACATATAAAACAAGGTGTTGGGCACGGTCGTATCTCGTTTCCTCTTTTGTTTATAATTTACATAGACAAACTGATTAGAGAATGAATGTATAAAATTTACCGCGGCGTGTGTATTGCGCCAAATTTTACGCTTAAGGTGATGTTGTTTGATGATGATCAGAATATTATAAGTAATACTGAAGCCCAGTTGAGAATTATGTTACAGAAGTTCCGTGAAATTATGACTTTATAATTTTCGTCAATAAAATACAGTTAAAACCAAAATTGTAATCGCTGATTTTATATTAGGACAAGTTACGGAGCGGCTGTTGTGGCCGAGCGGTTCTAGGAGCTTCAGCCCGGAGCCGCGCTGCTGCTACGGTCACAGGTTTGAATCCTGCCTCGGGCATGCATGTGTGTGATGTCCTTACGTTAGTTAGGTTTAAGTAGTTCTAAGTTTAGGGGACTGATAACCTCAGATGTTAAGTCCCATAATGCTTAGAGCCATTTGAACAAGTCACGGGTTTTAATTATTTAGCAACATATGCCAACTGCAAATCTGCAAATGATTTTAGAAACACATTTCCAAACTTCCAGCTTCCGTACAAGCGGTGCAGTAAACAGAAGCATGAAAAGTAAAACCTGAAAAGAAACACGAATGAAGTCCTACAAAGTAAGGGCTGTACCTAATTTCTCTTTGGATCTGAAATTTCGTAGGAAAAATCAACGGATGTAACGTTTGATATAAAAGTGCAACGGAAAAATAAGGAAAAAACTAGTAATAAAATCTTTGGAAGGAAAAATTTTGAACTATAGAAATGATTGGAGACAGCATGTTGATAGAATGCCGAAGGAGAGAAATCCAAGAAGAGTGTCGTGCTACACACCTAAGGGGAAAAGGTATTCGGTACGAGTAAGAAAACGATTACCAGATATGTTTTGAAGCGAGAAAAGGCAACATTTCCTAATTCTTCTGTTTGATCCTACCGATTTTAATTGTCAGTCTTTGATACTGTACCCAAATCATACTGCCTCTTTTCGTTTTGTGAACTGCACAATTTTATATTTCTGAAAATTTAATGCACGCTGACAATCTTTACACCACTCTGATTTATTACCATGATCCAAATAGAAATTTTCCTCAAATTTGTTCGTTGAAGGTAACCGAATTATCTATATACAGTCTGAGGTTGCTGTTAATATTGCCTGCAGGTCATTAATATATAAGATGAGCAGCAGGGGTGCCAACACACTTCCTAGAGTTACTTCTACATATTTCCATCCATGATAACCCTCCCCATCACGAAGTTTTCAGTCCAGCGAAATTTTTCTGTTGTACAGTCGCACTTTCGATAACAAGTGTAGGCGTGGTACCGAGTCATATGCTTTCCGGAAATCAAAACATACTTCATCTACCTTTCTGCGTTGATACATGGCTTTCTTAACGCCATTTGAGGATATTCGAGGCCATATCGTACTACATTCTCTCGTGGTTATAGACTTATCCCCATTTTTCGTATATTAGTCCTCCACAATATTGTTAATGGTGATATTGTTGACATTGTTACGAACTAGTGAAGTGTGGTTCTCCTAAAAGCGTCCTTCATTCTTTACAGGATTTGAGCACTTTACCCTTAGTTTCTTTCACTTCTTCCCACTCACTTTGACTTGCATAAAAACTAGCCACTGGGCGCAGCTCATTATGAATGAACTTCTGCTCAGGTGCGTCGCGCACCGATCCTCCAGGGGCTAAAACTTTCTCCATGGCGCTCATGAGAGCGACCTCCAGCAAGGCGTCGGGACGGATTAAAACTTGGCTGCTTAGCCGCTTTCTGGATTTCGTGAAATATTAATAAATCTGAAAGTCGCCATTTGTCTGCTTCAGTGCGCTGCACCAACCAGCCCAGCCAGATCACCTTTCTACCACAAGCGGACTTTGCATACTCCACGGCGAAAATTCCGTATTGAAATAAGCCAGGCGCTAAGCTCTCAGGTGGAGCGTTTGCAGTTCCAGCTATGTTTGCGATGTTCAGCATTTGGTATTTACATTAAAACCAAATAAGCTTAGTGGATTCTCTAAGCTGTGAAGTGCTGCACGTGTTTATCACAGTCCAGATCGCTCCCACTGTTTCCCACCCTTGTTTACAACACCTTAACATTTCGAACTTCAAATGACTATACTGTAATAAATTCGATTCAACAATCGTGCTATATTTACCAATGGAAAGTGAATATTTATTGTGCAAATATGCTAGTCCTCTACCCTGATAATTTCGACACTTATTGCTCTGGTTATTTTTACAAACAATGCCAATATACGTTTGTATATTACTGATATACATATAAATTTGGTAACTTGAAGCTAAATTGAACTGTAATTCTTACATTTGCTATAAACCGATAAATATACAAAATAACAATTCCTTAGTTATTTCCGCATGAGTACTAACTACGAAAATTTGACTTTATACTACATTAACTACTAAACTCAGTCTTAGATTTTTCTTCTACTCTTACTCTCTGATTTAGCTGTACGTCTGCACAAACAAATGTGTTAACAATAACAGCTGTTACTAGAAGCTGTAAACAAATCGGTTTCCAAAACGGACAGCCAACTCAACAGAACGTATCTACCTTACTACATTATATACTAAGTTCAGTAGGCCAGAACGTGTTACCGTTTCAAATATATCGTGACTTCCATTTCACTTTGGAGTAGGTGAATCGTGACTTAACCATATGTAATTGAGATGTAATGTAATAGCAGAATGAACAGGATGACGGTCTTCATCTAACACTTTTATATATGTGATGAAAATAAGTTTTTATGAGTCACAAATTAATAACACAGCAGCAGGCACTCCGAATCTACAGCAGTCAGACGTAGTTCTATTTTTGTTCTTTTGTCCTTTGTAACGTACTTCAATGGCGTTCGACTTGCATGGTCATAAGACGCAAATTTTGTCTTTTTGAATTGGTACAAATATGGCAATAATAAATTTTGCTATCTGTGGTAGTGTGAATGTACCTGAGGAAATATTTGAAAAATACAATAGTCATCGTACAGCTCTGCATTTACTGAGTAGTTGTACAATTTATTCAAACAAAAGAATACGAAAAGCAGATATTGTTCAAGTTTTAGAAGTAAAGACAACTCGAAACTTGAACTGGGAAATTACCATCCTACAGTAAAAGAGGTGTCATAGTTTAGCTGCATTTGCAACATATCGAAAAACGCATGATTACAGCCATAGATGATGTTTAGAAATGAAGAAATTCGTTTTTTTATGCATATTTACATTCACTTATGAATTAAAATCGTTTCCTGGGATACACAACATCTAGGAATAATATTTTCACAATATAGATGAACGTTATAAGAATCCTGTCTATTATTAGTTCTAGAATGTCCTACAGAGACGTCATAAATTATTTGATACTGAAATAGCTGATACACAAAACGCATATACGCTAATATTCTTTGTCGTACCAGCATTTATCTCTTCTTAAAAAGCTTCCAATGCTAGATTATAGAACTACAACAAATATATTCTCACTAAGAATTCAAGTGTCTGAGTTTATTACAAAAAGGTGTGAGATACAAGAGTATACAGAAATTTGAAAACTTGCCAGAGAAACTAACTGGCAGCACTGTGGGTAATGTAATTTAAGACTGATTTAAGCAATTTTCTGTCAAGCAAGCCCTTCTGTTCTAATTAAATCTTTATGGAGTCTCAGATAATTATGTACTATAATTAAAAGGATATTAACACGTTCTTAATACGATATTTCGTGAAACCTTCTCTTTATTCCACAAAAAATACATTTTCGACATGTGGAAAAATCTTCGAAAACCATGTATTTGAAGATCATGATAAGTGATTCTGATAATATAATGTAAGGTATTGTTTTCTGTGTATTTTCTCTTTTTAATACACAGAAAGTTGACTGTAGATAACGATCAGCAATGATGGGACTCCTGCTTATCTGTTTCAAATGCTACTATCGGCTACTGGACAGTGTTTTTACTTCACTCCCCTTCATTTCACAACATACAGTAGTAATTACAGCTTGTCTTGTTGGCATTGCTGTATGACACTTCGTAAAGCAAGTTAACACGTTCTTTTACCCTTCATTTTAATTAGTATTCTGTTCTCTTATGTATTTTCTGGTTCTAGTACTGTGAGTTTAAGATATTATTATTATTATTATTATTACCATAAGTTTGACGTGCAGTAGCAACTGTGATATACTTTCTCTCTTTCATTAGTGCGCCTAATCCGAGGACAAGGAAAATAGGACATTCCTAATGAAGACAGGCACGTGTTTCCAACATTTTGTGGTCTCCAGACGTTTAAGGAAGTTCAGTATTTTCGCTCATGGTGTGTGCCAAAACCTAGAGTATTAAATAAAGAGACCATTTATGATATTTGCTGGGATGTGGCATCTATGAGCCATTAAGTGGAGTTTATATTTAAACAAGTTAATAGTACTAAATTGATCATGAAATTATATGGATGTGTGGTGTCTGTTCATTAGGACATGTCCGAAATAATAGGCACCTCACATTCATGTAATTTGATAAGCGTAGCTGGGCAACGAATCTGCCGTCTTCAGTGCAGATGCACAAACACGTCCGATCTTATGTGGGAATCTCGAAAGAGCGAATATTGAGCAAGTAGATAGGGGCTGCTGATAGGTGGTGCCCGATGGGAGTGTGCATCGGCCGTGAGAGAGCCGATGTAATCCGTGCAGTTATGATAACACTGTGTTCCGGACAGCGCAGTGGTTATCGCAACTTCCTAGTAAGCAGGAGCTCCCGGGTTCGAATCCCGATCCGGTACACATTTTCACTCGTCGCCGCCCGATTCCACGTAATGTCCCAATGCAACTGACAGCAGTAAACCCTCCCCTTTCCTTTCCTTTGTTCCCCTCTCCACCTTCAGTTTGCTTACATTGTCATGAAACAAGCAGATATGTTGAAGTTCGCATGGATGACACGAGCTTACCCAGGACGATCGGCTGTATCAGTGTCCTCGACAAGCTTGCACAGTTAGATGTTAGTTGACAGTGGTAGGATGGATTCGATTTCCGCCACCGGAGACAGAGTATCGGAGTTTCACGCATGCTCTATTCATACTCTCGTTTCTTCAGCATCATATAGTCTCTGTTTGTTCCTGAAGACACGCTATGCCCAGAAACTTCATCCAATGACGCTATAGAGCGCGTGCCACTAGGTCACCCTGCCGCCAGCAAACGTGACTTTCTACGCTGACGAATCGTAGGCGGAACGTTTCGCAGAGTTGTTGGTACGATCGCCAGTGGTGAAGAAGGAGCTAGTTGCTGGGTAAACAGGCCGTGTCTCCTACGTACGCGATACTCGTTTGCATTGCTGGTTGACGGTTTCGGACATATGCTTTCATCTGAGGTTTATTTCTCTCCTGTATGCCAAAAATATTTGAAGTTAAAAAGGGTTCCGGGAAAAAAATAAACTATGGACGGAAACCCGTGTCCAATACCGTCATTCACCAAGGCAATAGAGCACGACATCCATAGGGGACAAAGCCTGTCTACACAGCAGGTAACTCCATCTTGTCCACTGGCGATCGTGCCGATCAATTGCGATCATTGAACAACAAACAACACTGTGACACATTCCGCCTACGGTTTATCAGTGTACAAAGTCTTGTTTGCTGGAGAACGGGTGATCTCGTGGTAGGTACCGGCGTCTATAACCTGCACACTCCATGCCGTCGTTAGATGAAGTTCCCGTTTATCTTTCCTACTGTCAAACACCTCTCCGCTATTGAAGAAGTGCTTATTTTTCTTAAAGTGTGCGTTTCAGAGCCCATGTTTACTAGGTATTTTTTCTTGTTTTCGTCCGTGCTACAAGTTCTGTAAGTTGCCTACCTTACAGTCGTAGCAACAACTCTACCGGTACACGTATTCCATTGTCAGAGATACAAGAACGACTTTTGCTTATGACGTTTGACTCGTTCGTTTCCGGTCCAGGTCCCCTTAAATTGATGCATTTCCGCTTCTCCATCGTTCATGAAAGTTTGTAACATCATCACGGAATCTCCCTGTCTATGCACACAAGTACAGGCGCCGGCGCCTGTACCTCCGACGCTGTGTATCCTGTCTTCATTTTGTTCCTCTAGCCACTTTCTGTATCCCATCGAAGTTTGTTGGTGTAATTCTAAAATATCCTTCACATAATTTGATCTGAAATCCTTTGTGACACGTAGAATGAACATCACAGTGCACTAGAACTGTTGGTTCCTATATATTCATAATAATATTAACAGAATCTTCCGTCGGTTATTGGTAGAACAACATTGTAATAATAAATGAAAAGCACCAGTTTGCTTTTGTTCTACAATATTGTAGAACAAAAGCGAACTGGTGCTTTTCATTTATTATTATTCATAATAACGTTATTGACATAAAAATATTTTCCTTCAATATTAAATTGTCAATGGCTATATTTTGTGTGGCCAACAGCAACGCAAACCTTGACCAACACGAAGTGGTGTTATTCGTTGCAATAAGAAGAGATCAAGTAAGTGTAACATAATGTCGTTAAGAGCAATGAAGCAATCACAGCATACACCAGAACGAACGATACACGCGCCACTGGCTCTCTCTGCTGGATGGATAATACACTGAATCGCCAAATGAACTGGTATAGGCATGCGATTTCAAATACAGAGATATGTAAACAGGCAGAATATGGCGCTGCAGTCGGCAACGCCTGTATAAGACAAGTGTCTGGGGCAGCTGCTAGATGGGTTACTGCTGCTACAATGGCAAGTTATCAACATTTCAGTTAGCCTGAATTTGGTGTTATAGCCGGCGCACGAGTGATAGGACACAGCATCTCTGACGTAGTGATGAAATGGGGATTTTCGCGTACGACCATTTCACGGGTTTACCGTGAATATTAGGAATCCGGTAAAACATCAAATCTCCAACATCACTGCGGCCGGAAGAAGGTCTTGCGAGAACGAGACCAATGGCGACTGTAGAGAATCGTTCAACGTGACAGAAGTGCAACCCATCCGCAAATTTCTGCGCATTTCAGTGCTGGCCCATCAACAAGTGTCACTGTGCGAACCATTCAACGAAACATCAACGATATGGCCCTTCGGAGCCAAAGACCCTCTCGTGAACCCTTTATAACTGCACGACACACAGCTTTACGCCCTGTCTGGGCCATTACGTAAGCATCCCGTCTGATCACCTGCATCCATCGATGTCCATTGTAAAACTTCCTAGCAGATTAAAACTGTGTGCAGGACCGAGACTCGAACTCAGGAAAGGCAGAATTGAAGCTGTGACGGCGGGCCGTGAGTCGTGCTTGGGTAGCTCAGATGGTAGAGCACTTGCACGCGAAAGACAAAGGTCCCGAGTTAAAGTCTCGGTCCGGCACACAGTTTTAATGTACCAGGAAGTTTCATATCAGCCCCCAATCCGCTGCAGAGTGAAAATCTCATTTATGTCCGTTGTGCATTCCGACGGACTTGGGCAATTCCACACAAGACAATGCGATATGCCACTCATCCAGAATTGCTACAGAGTGTCTCCAGGAACACTCTTCTGAGTTTAAACACTTTCGATAGCCAGCAAACACCCCAGACTTGAACATTATTGAGCATATCTGAGTTGTCTTGCAACTTGCTGGTTAGAAGAGATCTCCACGCCCTCGTACTCTTACTGATTTATGGAGAGCCCTGGAGGATTCATTGTGTCAATTCCCTCCAGCACTACTTCAGACATTAGTCGAGTCCATGTCAGGTGGCGTTGCCGTAATTCTGCGTGCTCGCAGCGACCCTACACGGTATTAGTCATGTGTGCCAGTCTGTACAACTCGCATGATGACTAAGAAGAACACAATTTTCAAAAAGCAAAAATCAATGACTTTTTATTACTAAATAAGTTTCTCACATTTCTTTTCTCCAGTCAAGACGTCCGCCTTTAGCTCCGTTTCCATTCACGTACTGCTATGTCGAACCCTTTCCAGCTACCCGTGATAATTTTCTTCACAGCTACAATGTAATTGGCGGAGGTGCCGTTAGGCGGAGACAAGGCAGGCCACATTTTCTCATCTTCTGCCCTGTTATTAAAAAAAAATTCTCAGGAAAGCTTCGTTTCTCTTTCCACGAATATTCCAGTGTTAATTTAATTCGTCGACTGTGTGTTTTCACAATTATTTTGTAAGCCCGCAGAACAGCAACTAAACAAAGTTGCGACAGTAATTCTCCCGTCGTTAAATCCAACTCGTTCTTTTCTCATCATAGCTATAGAAAGATGGCGTTTTATAACATCCCTCTGCTCTGTGTTGTAAAACAGCTTTGACTAATTACTTCATTTTTCGTATATAATATACTTTTAAAAGGACCAGAGATGCTTTTTGATATTCTTTCTATAGCGTAGGATCTGGGTGGAGTCGGGTTCAGTGTGGGTGGTATGGAGGGTTTGGCTTGCTTTGATGAACAGTTATGTCATACAGAAAAACATCTTCCTGGACAACTGAAGATATAGTAATGAAAGTGAACAAACTATTCAGCTCAGTTATGTTTCCCGTATCCAGAGTATAAGTACAACATAGAAAAAGTAGAAAATTCCTTCAGAATATTAATAACCAAATTTATATTATACATCACCGAAGTAATATAAAAATTGCGACCAACATCAGTTACACACACCGAGCGAGGTCCAGTAGTTAGCACACTGTACTCACATTCAGGAGGACTGGTTCAAACTCGCGTCCTGTGATCCTGATTTAGGTTTTCCGTGATTTCCTTAAATCGCTTCAGGCAAATGCCGGAATGGTTCCTTTGAAAGGGCACGGCCGACTTTATACCATATCTTTCCCTTAACGGATGGGAACGATGACCCCGCTATTTAGTCCTTTCCCCTGAATCAACCAACCAACCAGTTACTCAACAGTTCACAGTATACGGACGCTCGGCCGAAAACACAATAACAACAAATGTAAACAGCTTGTTATACGACCATTAGTAATAGCAGTAAACCAGAATAAACGGCCTCCGATTTATCTGGGCCTTCTTATAAACTCAGGTGATAAAAGACATGGTGGTAGCAGCGCGTACATAAGACATGAAAGGGCAGTGCACTGCCGGAGCTGACGTTTGTACTCAGGTGATTCATTGGAAAGGCTTTCCCACGTGATTCTGGCCGGACGACGCGAGTTAACAGGCTCTGAACGCGGAATGTTAGTTGGAACTAGACGCGTGGGAATTCCTTTCGGAAATCGGTAGGGAATTCAATAATCAGAGATCCACAGTGCCATGAGTGTGCTGAGAATACCTTCAGGCATTACCTCTCACAACGGACAATGCTGTAGTCGATGGCTTTCACTTAACGACCGAGAGCAGCGAAGTTTGTGCAGAGTTGACAGTGTTGACAGACAAGCAACACTGCGAGAAATAATCGTAGAAATTAATGTCGGACGTGGGAAGAGCATATCCGTTAGCCAAGTGCGGTGAAACTGGGAGTTAATGGGCTATGGCAGCAGACGACGGACGCGAGTACCTTTGCTAACAGCACGACGTCGCTTGCAGCGCCTCTCCTGAATTGTGACGATATCGGTTGGACCCTAGACGACTGGAAAACCATGGTCGGTTCGTATGAGTCTTGATTTCCGCTGATAACAATTGCTGGTAGAGTTCGAGTGTGGAGCAAACCCCACGAACAACAAGGCACTGTGGAAGTCGGTGTTGGGTCCATGATGGCGTGGAGTGTGTTTGCATTAAATGGATTGGGTCGTCCGGTCCAACAGAATCGCCCATTGATTGGAAAAGGTTATGTTCGTCCACTTGGGGACCACATGCAACCATTCATGACCTTCATCTTACCAAACAACGATGCCATGTTATCACGCTACAATCGCTCACGATTGGTTTTAAGAACATTGTGGGCAATTCTTGCGAATGAGTTGCCCACCCAAATCTCCTGACATGAATCCCTTTGAACATTTATGGGAAAATAATCGAGAGGTCAGTTTGTTCACAACATCCTGCACTGGCAACACTTCCGCAATTATGGACGGCTATACAGAGAGCATGGCCCAATATTTGTGCAAGGGATTTCCCACGACCTGCCAGGTCGAGTTGCTACGCTACGCCGTCCAAAATGCGTTCCGAGATTATGTTAGGAGGTATCCCATGATTTTTGTCACCTCATTATATTCACACTCAAACGAAGTCTACATGTACTATCCGCTCCCATTAACTGCTACTCACTAATGCAAATCTACTGCCAAGCCACAAAATGTCTATCTACGCAAATTGAGCAATTACTAAGCTCTTTATAGTGGCATATTCAATTTTGGTTAAGCTCACAGTATAATAATCACCAGATTAATATGGTCCTCGCTTTGGGAACACCACCGCATGCGCAGAGTGTCAGCAACCACAGTGGTCTCAGAATATTTCACAGTATACATTGTCCGTCCGTGTGGAATATGACTGACAGTTCGTTACACGCAGTGCATAGCCTATGCCCTTCACTTCACAATAACTTGCACCACTCAACCGACCAATATAGCGCTGTCCATCACTAAAGCACTCTTTTAGTGATCCTCTCGAATCCGGAAACTCCTGTCTATGTGTCCTTTGGAATCACCGTCCTCTCGTCCAGGAAAAGACATCAACCTCCTGCTGGCTTGTTCGTGACCAGAATCAGCAGCCACTCTCCATATTGACCGTTAGTGAAGACCCAACTTCGACAACTCATTTCTACAGCTCTGTAAAGGCTTCGAGACGTTCGCTGTCTACCGATTCACTGGCTTCACAACCTGGAGCTACATTTATGGCCACTGCAACGCCTTTGACCTACTGCGCTTACTGAGAGGAGTCAAGCCAATGCCGTTAATCTGGTCTGGTAGCTCGCCATGACACGTCAGCCCCTGGTACCACGGAAATCGGCAGAAGCTTTCTTCGTTGTGCAACATCTCGCGGTCTGCTATCCGTATTTCCAACAGCAGCCCGCTTCAGCAATCTCGGCCACCGACCCATCTCGCTCGAGCCCTACATTAACCACCGGCAATGCTGCAGGCTTTTCAACTGCTGCTCCGTGGTCACAGTATACGCTTCTGGGAGATGAGTCCACGTTAATGGTCAAGCAGGTGACTGACTTCGTCCGTCTCTCACCGTCGGTCACACGCTACAGAAGTCGAAGCTGAACCCATCCACTCTTGCAGGCGTAAGGCAAAAGGCGACCCCCGATTGGTTTAGGATGTAATGAAAAAAAAGAAAGGGTCTCCAAACTGTCTGGACAGTAGGACACGTCCGTTCGAAAATCTAACAACAGGTCCAGAAATTACACCGCCGTAAAAAAAAATTGTACACGCTTTTGGAGGATTTCAACACACACAAGATTTGTTGTTGCAACACTGCATACGGAGTACATGTAATGATTACGTTTATAGATTGTAGGACAAGCAGTTCTGAGGTACCAGGTATCGAACCGTCCTGGAACACCCATACTGTTACGTGGTGTACACTCCACGGGCGGCAATGCAAGTGCTGTCTTTGGTATCCAGTCGACGTACAGATGACGCACACTGTCAAGGGATACATTATTCCACCTCTTCTCGACCTGTTCATGTATTTCTGTAAGAGTTGTTGGTTGACGAATCGCACGACCCACTTCTCGTCCCATCACATCCCGCAGTTGCTGGATTGGAGACAAGACCGGAGATGGTGCTGGTCAGGAAAGCTGCTGCACATCTTTCAGAGGACGTTGAGTTCCACGGCCAGTGTGGTCGAGCATTATCTGTTGGAATAACACATCAACTTCCTGTTGCAAGAACAGAACAACGGATCTAACAACATTCTGCACGTACCAAACGCTAGTCACAGAGATTCTTTCACTAACGGCTAGATGCTTGTTCGATGTTCACGAAATAGTATCACACAGGACTTCTCATGTACCGAATATTACCCACCTACACAGGCTTATAAATACTCAGTGATAGCTTTAAATTGTTCGTAAACAAATTATTAAGAGCAGCACATTCAACTGGTTACGAATAAAATGGAAATGCCGTGTGGCTAGGGCCTCCCCTATGGGAGACCGTTCGCCTGGTGGAAGGCTTTCGAGTTGACGGCACTTCGGCGACTTGCGTGTCGATGGGGATGAAATGATAATGATAAGGACAACACAACAACCAGTACCTGAGCGGAGAAAAATCGCCGACCCAGTCTGGAATCGAACTCGTGCCGTTAGGTATGTCATTCCGTCGCGCTGACCACTCAGCTACCAGGGGCGGACAACTGCTTACAAACAGTGACTGATGGGATAATATGGATTCATGATTTATTACAGAGTGACTTTTCATGTTGTCTCTCACGGTATGAATGTTGTGTGTGAATATGAAACACTTTCTGTGATGTTACATCATTTTGTAAAGCCTGACATACATTCCTTTTTCGCTTTTACTCTCGGCCTCTACTTGCTTTGTAGCGTATTTCTGAATTACAGAAGTCCGTTTTTGTGGTTTAGTATAACTTAATTTGAAGTTCTGTTTGCCTATATAAACTTTGTTCTACAGAAGAGAATGAAAAGGACACATATTGCAAAGCGTCCGTATTTTTAAAGGGGTCCACAGACTGCTGTTTTTATGAAACGGCGTTTTTGTTTCTCTCTGGAAGGGGGGAATGATATGCAAACAGGGAGATGTTTATCGCCGCTCGTGATATGGCATATGTCATTCAGTTGACAATTAACTGGATCATTTTAATTCTACAAAAGACACATTCCTGTTAAGTTGCTTAGGTATACACACTTACTAATTCAGTCGCCTTGCCTCTCTAGATAAGTGAGTGACAGAGGCTATCTAGCGCGGAAAAGTGTTGTGAATGGCTCTTTCTGGATTTTATCAGGAAAGTCAGGAACCGACGGCTATTGGCATTACTGTTGACGGCCTCACAAAGAAACAACAACTTTTAGTTACTGATTTTTATCTAAGGTCCTTACTTTTACGTCATACGTTTAGCTCTGGTCTTGTATGTGGGAACAATAATGTACTTTCAACAAATTTCTGCAATTCTGTTCTTAATTCTCGAATTATGCATTACCAGTTTAATTTAAAATATTAAAAATTATTTTTTAAACTACTGTAGTTTCTGGCGAAGACCGTGAAATATAGTTTTAGAAATACAGCGATGAGCCTGTTGTCAATTACTTCAACTTCAGTTTAGGAATACAAGGGTACACAAGGGTCGAGGTTTTATTTTGCTGCTGTTTTCTTTTTCTTCTGTTTCTTTCCTCACATTCTGTTATTGCACGTTGTGAATGATTCACACTCTTAATTCCTTATTTTCTTTCGCGAATTATCTAGCGTACAAATTGTATTTCATCTGTGAGCAGAGCCGCCTGATGGTGTCATCTTGTCAGCTTTTTCACGTTTTCCGCTAAAAACTGATGTTGCGAACAGGAATTTAACATTCCACCTGCCCTGATTCTCGCGGGTCATGTGATACATCTTTTGCGTGCCTGTAGAAGTAGTCGGAAAAGTAGCTATCGAGTCCGGAGGACACTTTCACGTTTAACTGCAACGCGGCAGCTCTCCGTAGGCGCTGAGGTGGGACGTGCCATTGCAAGATTATCTGGAGACATTCTGAACTGCACAGGAGCTGGAACGTTCCTTTTTGAAGGCAACTTCAAGAAGATAAAGACGAAAGCAATTTTTTCGAACTGAAATAACGTCGTGGCTCTCTAGAATACTTTTACCTTACAGAGATTGCAGAGTGTTTCCTGTGCCGCCAAGGTAACTCATACGATTGTTATTTTGTCATTATATGGTCACGTGTGTGTAATTGATTTTACTTGTTGAAATGATAGAACTATTGACACGCCCAATGGTGAGAAACATTCGAGGGGTTTTCAGTTACAGCGACGAATGACTAAAGAAACAAAATGCTTAACAAATTCCATGAGTTGCTCTTAACTCGCCAAATGAAGGAGTCCATCGTGGACGCTCGTCCAGGGAAGCTCGCAGGTCGTGCAGGACCTGAACGCCAAGGGTTGTCTGCGTTTCACAGTTTCGTGCACTAACTTTTCGATTACAGTGTCCTTACTATGCTAATAGCTGACTGAAACGTACCAAACTCGTTATTCTGGTATGTGGCGCTGCTTGCAGAGTCCTGCCTTACAAGGGAACGTTCCCAACTCTTAATAAACGATCTTGATTAAATGTGGTGGGTGTCTACATGGGGCAAAATAATGCTATATGTTTTTCTTTGTTTGTGCTTCATTTCATTTTTAGGTGTTAAAACATACAAGGAAGAGTAATTTGGAGGGAATATTTTAGATACGATGATATATAAAAAATAAGTTGATATGTAATTAATCTGTAGAATCGAATTTTCTAATTACTTGAAAATTTGCAAAATAGCGCACCACCAAATGAAACCTTTTGTTACAACATGAGTTAAGAGATCTTTCAAGCTACGTACAGTCGTGTTTAACAAAGCTGTTTTCTGCTATACTATTTTTGGAAAACAAGCTATACGCAAAGTGCTGTCAGAGTACTTTCAACGTAACTAATTAAGATACCTATACTTTTACTATTAGTCTTGATAATTATTTGACTTATATTTGTTTTATATTTTGAATTGTCAGTTTACGCTTGACATTCATTACAGTTCTGTTTTCCAGTTAACCGTTTCATATGTGTGTATTTTGTTAACTCAAAATAATCAGCCACTCATTATTTTGATACAAAATCATTAAAATAGCGGTAGTCTGTAAATAAATACTTAAAACATAACGTTTTCTTTCATCGTGCTGATAAAATGAACGAGATTTCTTCACGTAATATACACTGCAGAGAAAACAATTCATATCAGAGTTCAGCAGGATTTCAAATTGTCAAAGCTGATCCTCTACATATCCTGATTCGTATTACGCACATTTCAGCGCAGTTGTATGCCTCAGCGAATAGAATTGATTATGTGTTAGTAATTGCAGCTTGGCCATCATGTTTCTCAAGTGGAGACTGATATCATAGCCATTCAGCAAAACTAGATCTGAAAAACTTCTCACAAAGTTCTTTCAGCATCCAAAGCCGTATACAACTCAGGACTGTACCTGCGCTGTCGAGCCCTTTAGGATCGCGAACTACTGCCGACAGTAATCCTTTTCTTCGACTCTGTTGATTGGGCTATTACACCACCACCATTTTCGGCTATTACGTTAACATTATTAATTTAAACGTGCCCGTGTGAATAATAAAAGAAACACGAGTTCTGTAAACCTTACGTCAAAAGTAATTACACTGAAAATTCAATCCAAACTTAACCCTTACAAGGACAGTAGTTTCGTAGTGAGAATACCTGAGGAATACAACGATGTAAGTATTTATTTTATACTATTAAATCCACAAAATTAATGGGTAAATTTTTCACAATCGTCCATTTTACAATTTGTAAGTGCTCGACTAAACTGGTGACATACTAAAACCAGCCAATGAAGACCTAAAACCATAGATTGAGGGAAATAATTCGTGCAGCCACAAGTTTTTGTACAGTGATAGGAAAAAGTGTCATGAAAAATATACTGGAAATCATGACCGATGTAATGCATGCGTGGAAGTGGGAATGTGGGAATGGGATTGGATCTGAAAATCACTTTTGTAGGTTTTTCTTGAATAACTCGAAAAAATTCGGCCTCTAGCAAACAGTATCCCAGCACAAAATTTAACTACATTGAATTTCTCACAGAAAGGTTCGTTGCATTTTTTCTGTGGGCCTGACAGCTCGCGCATAGCGAGCGAGAGAATGTCAGAACCTCGCACGTCGTTTTTGAGGGCCGGATTTACAATTATGGGTTGCATAAAATGACGTCAGTAGCGGCAGCTGAATCACCCTATATCTTAACTATATGTGACATGAGGATACTCACGCAAAGCAGCCGATGAAAGGCTCCTCTTAAATCTCCGTATGGATTTCGAAAAAACTTGGTACATATATTATTTACTATCTGGAAATAAATACTGTAGAAATTAGAGCCACTGGCCTGCTATTGGGGTGGGGTTGATAAATTCAAGACAGAGTCGGGGAGGAGTAGACCGACAGAGAGGGGAAAGAGGAGATGGAGACACATAGGGGGAGGAGGAAGTGGACAAAGAGAAGGTGGGAGGAGGAGGGGACTGACTTAGAGGGTGCGAGGAGATGACTGAGTGGAGAAAGTAGGCATGGAGAGACAGAGGAGGGGATCCGATGGACAGCGACAAGAGCATTAGGAGATGGAGAGAGAGTGGTGGGGAGGAGCAGGTGGGCTATCAGAAGACTAGAATAAATACATACCCGGCCAACGCCGGGTGCTTAGCTGTTTTGTGATATCATTCTGTGACAATACGTCTTAGACCGGTAATGAAAGCATAGTGTACGTGACAGTGTATTTGCTACGAATACTACGGGATCAATCGTTGACTTGGGTGACATGTGCTGTGTACTGGGGTCGTTATAAGTATCTTCATATATATCTGAGGCTGTAAGCTTCCAACCTTCTGTTGAAGCTCAGATTACATGCAAGTATGTATCTTGAAAAACGCCGTGGATAAGTGCTCTCTTCTGCATGAAGTTTCACACCCATGAGATTATTTTGTAAAGGTATATGTCTGCAGCCTTAAAAGAAATGGAACGTATTGAAGGATAAGTATAACCTAGATTCCGCAACAAAAAATTCTGGCATTAATGTGAATATGAATCATTTATGTAATCGTACTAACTTGTAATAAGTTAACGAACTGGGTCCTTGCATGTAAATAACCCAGCTTGTAGGCAGGTTATGGTCAGTCTGGTAATCTAACTTCAAATCTGAAACCTAAAGACACATAGCAGTCGCGTCGTACATAAGACGACGTTGCGCCACCTGTCACTAAACCTCAAGATGGTAACTTACCTTATGACATGAGAAGCATCGAAAGAATAGCCAAAGCGTACTACTGACTGCTGATTTTAGAAACGTACATACTGATTGCAAAAGTAATCCGTCAAGAGTGGTTTACCTTCTGAATGTAGAAAGTCTGAAAAATTACGTGTCGTTTTTTGATATAGATAGCAAAGTGCGCACGCTGTCGTGAAAATCCTTAAATAGTCTCACTGGATTACGAATGGATCGTATAAACTTTGAAACAAGTGATTATTATTTCAGCTAAAGCATGGTCATTGCTACAGTGGGGCATACAACTGTCCGTGCGTGAAATATATGATATATTAGACCGTCACGAAAGAAATAACAACAACGAAAATTAGAAATTACCCAAAAGATTTTACGAAAGAAACGTGCGATGAATTTAGAGGTACTGGTATGTGGAAGAAATAATTTAAACGCGAATCCTTACCTTGCCATGAAAACTGACCACTATACTGGACAACCTTCGAACGTTGAGTGGCGTAGGAATCTTTGGGGGTGGGAAATGGAAGGAGTGGTTTGGATTGTAAATCATTAGCAGTATTTAAATATATTTATTAACCAAATTGAACAACTGCAAGTGCGTAAACAAGATGACACAAATAAATTATTCAGAATGCCAACCTTAGTATCCACCACAACACACGGTAAAATAATCACCCGATTTGTAACGTAACCAACTTTACAGTAACGTAGGATTAGAAATATTAAAACAAATCTAATCATACAATAGTTAAAGGGGAACAAAAAGGCACACAATAATCAGCGTCAGCTTAGAAAGCCAAAGCCTAAAATTTACCTGACGAAAAGTCAACGCCCTAACACTGAACAAGCAGTTAACAATACAACAATACAGAGCAAACCAGCAATGGAATACACCAGCCCAAATTACCTTCAGCACATGAAAAAAAAAGAAAAAAGTTAGCCCTATCAACACGGAGAGATCAAAATTTCACTGAACGCAACAATAATAAAATAAACTTTCCAACGTTAGTACAGTAGGCCCTACACCAGGTTTCTCATAGTTGCATACTGTGATCTCTCAGTAACTTAATTTATCTCATCTACTCAAACTGCACTGATTACAACCGGCACAATTTCCTTCAAAAGTCGCAGCCGAAACGTATCATTGCCAACAACACTGTAATCTTCATATCATGGCTGTTCTGGAATCCGCGAAACAACGGTCGCTGCCCCATACCGAAACGATGCTCCGCCAGCCGAGCGGAGTGGCCGCGCGGTTTGAGGCGCAATGTCATGGACCGGGTGGCCAGTCCCACCGGAGGGTCGAGTCCTCCCTCGGGCATGGGTGTGTGTGTGTGTTCTTAGCATAGGTTAGTGTGTAAGTCTAGGGACCGATGACCTCAACAGTTTGGTCCCTTGGAAATTCACGCACATTTGATGCCCCGCCTGCCCCGACAGCGAGTCTGCCGCGCTGCTTGGCTCCACAACTTCCTGCTTTGCTTTGTCCAATGTCTCCTCTAGCCTCTGCTGAGGCCCTCTTCTTGATGATTACAAACCCCCTAGGCCAGCTGCGCAAGGACGGAAACAAGCTTGTCATGCGTTGCCCAGTGCCGAACACGAAAAGTCATCCGCCCTTGGACGTTACTCCCAGGCACTGGCTCCACACTGACGTTGCCGGTTCACTCCCTTACAGCAACCTGATCCTCTCTGCGACAGCACGTTGCTCCATGCCTTGCAGTGATGCCGCGAGCTGCTATATTGTTGCAACATGAGGCAACTCGATCATTGATGTACCAACAGCCAAGCTATATGGGAATAAGAACGTGCTGTGGATCACTAATTCACGGCACAATCGACAAAGGCACGTTTAAAGGTCCGTAAATACTGCAAATTGTGGTATCACGTACTGACACCATCCCACGGTGTTCTCGTCTCGTAGTTGGCAACAGAATGGGAAGTTCCCATCAGAAGCTGATAGCAGTCGTGCGGGATGCGGTGAACCCAATGGAGCATACCCGCTGTGCCACCCCTCCAGCGGCTCAGGGGTACGAGAGCCCTCTGCTGCTGCAGTATACTTGTATGATGGCCGGCGGCAGCCACACAGCCCCAGTCGCAGCTGGAGCCACTTTGCTACGCAGATGCTGGCTAGTCCCGGCTGCGACGCTAACGTTCATGCTTTAGCTCGGAGGGCCGGACCTTTGTTGCTACTGTGTTAGCTGGATCTGTTTCCTCCTGCATAATTTGTATCAAGTCTTCGTACGCTTTGAGGAATGCAAATTAAGTATATCTTGTGGTTACTATATTAACTTGTTCGCTAATCATTTCCGCTGCTGTCCAGCTTTCCTAAAACGACCGTTGCCACACCAATCTGTAGCTTACCTCTCCTGACTATAGTGCACGAAGTTGTACACAACACAAATGATGTGACACCAACCTGTGCAGTACGAGTCAGAAAGTCGTCAATCATGTGTACCACGTAATCTCATAATCATGAACATAAAGTGGCCTCAGTGAGACTAAGTACTTTACTCAACCAAGGTAGCGCCGCTGCGGCCAGAAAGCCAGAGAAGAACGAACTAAGACTCGACTCGCACTGCGTCATTTAAGCGGCCTGTTCACAGCGAGGTATGCAGTCGCCCTAGCTTCTCGGTGGTTAGCTCAATAGATCGTTAAGGTACACTATGTGATCAAAAGTATCCGGACACGGCCAAAAACATACGTTTTTCATATTAGGTGCATTGTGCTGCCACCTACTGCCAGGTACCCCATATCAGTGACCTCAGTAATCATTAGACATCGGGAGGGAGCAGAACGAGGCGCTCCGCGGAACTCACGGACTTCGAACGTGGTCAGGTGATTGGATGTCACTTGTATCATGTGTTTGTATGCGAGATTTTCACACTCCTAAACATCCCTCGGTCCACTGTTCCCGATCTGATAGTGAAGTGGAAACGTGAAGGGACACGTACGGCACAAAAGCGTACAGGCCGACCTCGTCTGTTGACTGACAGAGACAGTCGACAGTTGAGGATGATCGTAATGTGTAATAGGCAGACATCTATCCAGAGCATCACGCAGGAATTCCAAACTGCATCAGGATCCACTGTAAGTACTGTGACAGTTAGGCGGGAGGCAAGAAAACTTGGATTTCATGGTCGAGCGGCTGCTCATAAGCCACACTTTTCGCCGGTAAATGTCAAATGCACCTCGCTTGGTGTAAGGAGCGTAAACATTGGACGATTGAACAGTGGAAAAACGGCGAACGTCGTCTGCCACTGAGTGTAGAGCCAACAGTAAAATTCGGAGGTGGTGGTGTTATGGTGTGGTCGTGTTTTTCATGGAGGGGCTTGCACCCCTTGTTGTTTAGCGCGGCACTATCACAGCATAGACCTACAATGATGTATTAAGCACCTTCTTGCTTCCCCCTGTCGAAGAGCAATTCAGGGATGGCGATTGCGTCTTTCAACACGATCGAGCACCTGTTCATAATGCACGGCCTGTGGAGGAGTGGTTACACGATAGTAACATTCCTGTAATGGACTGGCCTGCACAGAGTCCTGACCTGAATCCTATAGAACACCATTGGGATGTTTTGCAACGCCGACTTAGTGATAGGCGTCACTGACCGACGTCGATACCTCTCCTCAGTGCAGCACACCGTCAAGAATGGGGTGCCATTCCGAAAGAAACCTTCCAACACCTGATAGAACGTATGCCTGCGAGAATGGAAGCTGTCATCGAGGCGAAGGGTGGGCCAACACTATACTGAACTCCAGCATTACCGACGGAGTGGGCCACGAACTTTTAAGTCATTTTCAGCCAGGTGTCCTGATACTTCTGATCACATAGTGTGTATCACTTGAGATATCACTTTTAAGTTCGTGAAACACTGTGTTGCTTGCAGTGGTCGACTGCCTGGAACAGAAGCATCTTTGGGCTATAACTGCGGTTTAGAATACCCGGAAAAAGAGCACTTTTGGAAGTTGTCATTGTGACAGGCATGTTTCACTGTTGCGAAATGACAGAGTGGTACTGATAATATCGTGTTAACTTCGGCAGCTACACACACTAGTCCATAGTTGGCAACTGCCGTGTGACAAACCTAGGTGTCAAAAGCCTTTTGTTGCTTTGCTACTATCGTATTAGAAAGTTAATGGCTAACTGGAGACTGTATAGTGTCTGTCAGATGGGTGTCACTTGGTTAGTGGCTGTGGATATTAAAGCTCCACTTGAAATGGCCTTGGTTGAATAAATGCTCTTCACAAGTGAGTAAAACCCAAAGGAAATAAAAATATTATTTCGTGATCTAACTGTCCTCAGGAATTATTCATTGTAGATGGGCATACATAACACAACGAAAATTCGCTTCACATTTGAAATGATCTGATATTGATCATGGTGACCCAGTAATGTAACGTTGTTACAGAGCATAACGATACAAGGAAACAGCCGTTGTCTAGAAACCCTGGAGGCATATTTACCTTCCGTAATCTGAAAAAAAATTTCTAATGCCAAGATTTTCTTGCTACTTGAATAAACTGATCTGAGTAGAAGAGGTTGCAGCTGAACTTTCGATCGAATTTAAACACAATAATTATTCTCCTTAAGGCACCAGTTCAACGCACACGACTGTTCGTTGCCAATGTTTTGCGAAAGTAGTTTCATAATGTTTAATCAAATGGATGAAAGTAACTAAATAGCAATGAAGACATGCAATTTTCTTTTTATACATTATCTCTTTTCGGTGTTTCTCAGCTCTTTTCTCCGCAGTTGTCATATAAATATTGCAACGATAAGAAGTAATACTGTTAATAGTATTAAGTTAAATCATGAGAACTGTTCATGATCCTAGCAAACAAAATTGTAAAAGAAAAACCCATATTTTACAGCGAGCACTATAAATGCTTCAGAATAAAGCAAAACGTGTTTAGTCTTCTTAAAACATTCATTACACTTACAAAACGGTGTTTAAACTACGCAACTTGTTTTCTTTTTAACTTCATGGTAGTTATTTGTCCCAAAAAGCAAACCGATTCTACACCGATTTGATTTGCGTTGTGCTCTCAGTATAATCATACAAAGACCTGCTTCGTAAAGTGGATGCGTGCATGGACGCACGCGCGTGCGAGCGCGCGCGCGCGCGCGCGTGTTTGTGTGTGTGTGTGTGTGTGTGTGTGTGTACAAAAAATTCAAACTGCTTTTGTGAATGAGATATCGGATTGCTAAACCCCGTCACGAACAAGGAACAACGCCTAGATAAAACGGTGTCTGCCACACATCTGTCGTAACAGCGACTGTCACTCTGCTACCCATTTGATAACATCTTGAGCTACCACACTGTTCCAGTACAGCTCGGTAGGTCGTAAAATAATATGCATATTTCCGTGTGTTGTAAAATAGGCGCATAGAGAGAAGCTGGACAGGGCGATTTTTTCTACGCGTGTACACACTCTAGGGATTGATCGTTGAGAGAATACGGAACAAAAACTGTCTAGTGAACTTATATCCCGAAGTGCGTGATTTCCAAGTTAGAGGCCATTTATTCAATCATGCATTGTTACAGAGACTGCGGTCTAATACGCGCTGTACCATGCAGACACAGTTACAGCATGTGTTGAAAATAGTTTTCATGTGCCTCAACGCAAGTTTGTATGCGTCGTAGCGTATTGTGTCTCACACAATGACATCGGCCAGGCTGCATCCGAACACTGTCAAATGCAGCAAGAATACGCTGCTCCATTGTCTCCACATCTGGAATGGGTTCTACATACGCGATACTTTTGAGATGGCCCCATAACCAGAAATCGTGCGAATTGAGATCCGGTGAACGAGTAGGCCATGCCACTGGATGCACGAGACGAGTGTGGACAGGAGCGGTGGAAGAAGGACTTTTTTTTTTTTTTTTTTTTAGCGAAGACCTGTTTAGCAGCACCCTAATTAAGATAAATAACAAAATACCGACCTACACAATGTACGGTTAAAAATTTTCGCTGTCAAAAGATATTTCAGTCGTTGTACAGTTGATATGTGGCCCTGTTGACTACCGAGTTTGCCGACCACTGATATGCCATCGACGTGATATACCACGACAGTTATATCCTGTTAATGTACAAAATCATTGTCTAGTTAGGTAGCTATAAGACTGTCACGATCAACTGGAATGTCGTAGTTCAGAATCTGTGATTGGAGAGTAATTACGAGGGTCACTCTAAAAGAAATGCACACTATTTTTGTAAAAATACAGTTTTCATTCTGCATGTGTGAAAGTTTTACAGTGTGTAGATACATCCTTCTCGCTTGTTTTCAAACTTAGTTCAACCTGTTCCCGTGAATGGCGCCGTCACAGCATGTCTTCAAGATGGCTGCTACACTTGTTGTTCGTCAGAAGCAACGTGCTGTCATAGAATTCCTGTGCTGTGAAAACGAGACAGTGGGAAACATCCACAATAGGTTGAAAAAGGTGTATGGAGATGCTACTGTCGATCGCAGTACAGTTAGTCGATGGGCAAGCAGGTCACGTGATGAAAGCGGGCACGGCAATATTAAGGATTGTCCTCGCAGTGGCAGGCCTCGTACCGCACACACTCCAGACAATGTGCAGAGAGTTAACGAATTGGTGACTGCTGACAAACGCATCACAGTGAACGAATTGACACGCTACTTTGGGACAGGGGAAGGAAGTGTTTGTAGAATACTGAAAGTGTTGGTGCTAAAAAAGGTTTATGCCAGGTGGGTCCCAATATGTTAACAGTGGCTCACAAAGAAACAAGAAAAACGGTATGCAGCGAACTTTCAGAGCAGTACGAGAATGGTGGAGATGAATTTCTTGGAAGAACTGTGACAGGTGATGAAACATGGCTCCATCATTTTTCACCAGAGACGAAGAGGCTATCAATGGAGTGACATCATGCCAATTTACCCAAGAAAAAAGATTCAAAACCACACCTTCTGCTGGAAAAGTTATGGCTACGGTGTTTTTCGATTCCGAAGGACTCTTGCTTTTGGACATCATGCCAAGTGGAACCACCATAAATTCTGATGCATATGTGACGACACTTACGAAACTTCAAGCTCGACTGAGTCATGTTCGACCACATCGGCAAAATCAGGATGTTTTGCAGTTTCACGACACTGCACAGCCACATGTCAGTCAAAAAACCATGGAAGCGATCAGAAAACTCGGATGGACAACACTGAAACACCCGCCTGACCTGGCTCCGTGTGACTATCATCTCTTTGGAAAACTGAAAGACTCTCTTCGTGGAACAAGGTTTGAAGATGATGACTCCGTTGTGCACGCTGTTTAACCGTGGCTCCAACAGGTTGGTCCAGAATTTTACCGTGCGGGTATACAGGCGCTGGTTCCAAGATGGCGTAAGGCAGTTGAGAGGGACGGAAATTATGTAGAGAAATGAAAATATTGTTCCTAAAGGATGTATCTACACACTGTAAAACTTTCAAACATGTAGAATAAAAGATGGATTTAAAAAAAAATAGTGTGCATTTCTTTTGGAGTGACCCTCGTAGACTGTGAAGGCAATAGCAAACTCAGTGCCAGTGCTAAACTCCAGCAACGCGAAGGCACACAATTTATAGAAGTTTGCAGAGTACCTGTGCGTGTCTTAAAGTGTGGAGAAGAGCCTCCGCGTCTTGGCGGGCTGGTTCGGAGAATGCCTAAGCAGAACAGAGCGCAGCGCTCCTTCCCATCTGGTAAAAGCCGAGCCGGGGCGGGCGGGCGAGGCGCCGCTGTGACTCCGCTCGGCGCGACCTGACCTCGCCACAATCTTTAATCCTTATTTCGGGCCCGCCGCCGCGGGAGGCTTTTAAAACCCGCAGCCATAAATTGAGGAGGCCGCGTGCTGCTGTGGCCGCACCACCTTCCCCGTGACTCCTCCAAGTCAGGTTTCAGCCACCAGGTAGCAGCACCGTACCTGACCTTCATGTCTTCTCTGCGCCTTCAGTTTCCTTCAACACACACTTCCCCTTCTCAATTCTTTCTAGTGTGCTACAGATGGAAAGAGAGATCTATTTCTGATCTATCTATGTTTTGATAGTCTTAAGGAGCTTTGTTGTTCCAAGCGCAGCTGCTTCAGAAAATTATGATTAGCTGCTTTTCGTTGCAGTGGCTCAGTGTATGACTGGCAAACATATATATACCACACCATCAAAGCTTATCAAAATTTGATCACAGTTGCTAAATAACAATCGTTGAACTACAGTTTCCCATTTGAGGATTTGTACAACGTTTCGTGAATGGAGTTAAACAATATCAAAACAGTAGTGGTTGATGTTGGCTTAAGGTTTACTGTTACAATCCAAACATTACTTTTTCTCTTAATCACATCAGGGCTATGTCGTTTGCCCATATTTCATATGCTGTTCAAGAGGATTGTGAGGACTGTATAGAATTCTCCTCAGGTTTCAAAAAAATACCACCAAATCACCAAGTGGGTCAGACGGTCGCCAATAATTACCGGTAACAACAAATAATTGGCAACCTAATTATACGCAAAAAGTTGTTGAATGTACTTACGTACTTGATATACAACTGTATATATTTTTATATGCAGTACCTTAATAAGCCGGCCGCTGCGTCCGAGCGGTTCTAGGCGCTTCAGTCCGGAACCGCGCTGCTGCTACGGTCGCAGGTTTGAATCCTGCCTCGGGCATGGATGTGTGTGATGCCGTTAGGTTAGGGGCTGTTGACCTCAGATGTTAAGTCCCATAATGCTTAGAGCCATTTGAACAATTTTTAGTATCTTAATAAGCACACAAATCAGTGTGTTCTCTTGTTTCTCCTGCATCGAATAGTCCTCCCACAAACACGTCAAGTTTTACGACCTGATGTTTTCTGCACGGTCGTAACTGCACCAATAAGTGGACTGCGTCTGTCGGTAATGAGTAACTGTTCTGCCTCCACGTCCCCACACGTCAGAACCTGGCCTGTTGCCCAGGTGAAAATAAGCTCTTGACACGTATACTTGGCTGCACTAACCAACCTAAAAACATAGGACTTGTAACAGCTATAATTAT
Source organism: Schistocerca serialis cubense (assembly GCF_023864345.2). Classification (NCBI taxonomy): domain Eukaryota; kingdom Metazoa; phylum Arthropoda; class Insecta; order Orthoptera; family Acrididae; genus Schistocerca; species Schistocerca serialis. The sequence continues at coordinate 609,457,494 of NC_064641.1, read as the reverse complement.
TGGTTTTCAAATGACGTAAATGCCGATGTAATGTTGTTCATTGCACCGTCCTCAGCAACCATTAGAAATACCTTCACGTATCCTGTTACACATTTTTGCGGTGGGGAATGTGGGAATTTAAGGAGATTGGACCTGGATAAACTGAAAGAACCGGAGGTTGTACAGAGTTACATGGAGAACATAAGGGAACAGTTGACAGGAATGGGGGAAAGAAATACAGTAGAAGAAGAATGGGTAGCTTTGAGAGATGAAGTAGTAAAGGCAGCAGAGGACCTAGTAGGTAAAAAGAAGAGGGCTAGTAGAAATCCTTGGGTAACAGAAGAAATACTGAATTTAATTGATGAAAGGAGAAAATATAAAAATGCAGTAAGTGAAACAGGCAAAAAGGAATACAAACGTCTCAAAAATGAGATCGACAGGAAGTGCAAAATGGCTAAGCAGGGATGGCTAGAGGACAAATGTAAGGATGTAGAGGGTTATCTCACTAGGGGTAAGATAGATACTGCCTACGGGAAAATTAAAGAGACCTTTGGAGAACAGAGAACTACTTGTATGAATATTAAGAGCTCAAATGGAAACCTAGTTCTAAGCAAAGAAGGGAAAGCAGAAAGGTGGAGGGAGTATATAGTGGGCCTATACAAGGGCAATGTACTTGAGGACAATATTATGGAAATGCAAGAGGATGTAGATGAAGATGAAAGGGGAGATACGATACTGCGTGAAGAATTTGACAGAGTACTGAAAGACCTGAGTCGAAACAAGGCCCCGGGTGTAGACAACATTCCATTAGAACTACTGACGGCCTTGGGAGAGGGAGTCCTGACAAAACTCTACCATCTGGTGAGCAAGATGTATGAGTCAGGTGAAATACCCTCAGACTTCAAGAATAATATAATAATTCCGATCCCAAAGAAAGCTGGTGCTGAAAGATGTGAATATTACCGAACAATCAGTTTAATAAGTCACGGATGCAAAATGCTAACGCGTATTCTCTACAGACGAATGGAAAAACTGGTAGAAGCCGACCTCGGGGAAGATCAGTTAGGATTCCGTAGAAATGTTGGAACACGTGAGGCAATACTGACCCTACGACTTATCTTAGAAGCTAAATTAAGGAAAGGCAAACCTACGTTTCTAGCATTTGTAGACTTACAGAAAGCGTTTGACAATGTTGACTGGAATACTCTCTTTCAAATTCTGAAGGTGGCAGGGGTAAAATACAGGGAGCGAAAGGCTATTTACAATTTGTACAGAAACCAGATGGCAGTTATAAGAGTCGAGGGGCACGAAAGGGAAGCAGTGATTGGGAAGGGAGTGAGACAGGTTTGTAGCCTATGCCCGGTGTTATTCAATCTGTATGGAGCAACCAGTGAAGGAAACAAAAGAAAAATTCGGAGCAGGAATTAAAATCCATGGAGAAGAAATAAAAATTTGTGGTTCGCCGATGACATTGTAATTCTGTCAGAGACAGCAAAGGACTTTGAAGAGCAGTTGAACGGAATGGACAGTGTCATGAAAGGAGGGTATAAGATGAACATCAACAAATGCAAAACGAGGATAATGGAATGTAGTCGAATTAAGTCGAGTGATGCTGAGGGAATTAGATTAGGAAATGAGAAACTTAAATTAGTAAAGGAGGTTTGCTATTTGGGGAGCAAAATAACTGATAATGGTCGAAGTAGAGAGGATATAAAATGTAGACTGGCAATGGCAAGGAAAACATTTCTGAAGAACAGAAATTTGTTAACATCGAGTATTGATTTTAGTGTCAGGAAGTCGTTTCTGAAAGTATTTGTATGGAGCGTAGCCACGTATGGAAGTGAAACGTGGACGATAACTAGTTTGGACAAGAAGAGAATAGAAGCATTCGAAATGTGGTGCTACAGAAGAATGCTGAAGATTAGATGGGTAGATCATATAACTAATGAGGAGGTATTGAATAGGATTGGGGAGAAGAGAAGTTTGTGGCACAACTTAACTAGAAGAAGGGATCGGTTGGTAGGACATGTTCTGAGGCATCAAGGGATCCCCAATTTAGTATTGGAGGGCAGCGTGGAGGGTAAAAATGGTAGAGGGAGACCAAGAGATGAATACACTAAACAGATTCAGACGGATGTAGGTTGCAGTAGGTACTGGAGATGAAGAAGCTTGCACAGGATAGAGTAGCATGGAGAGCTGCATCAAACCAGTCTCAGGACTGAAGGCCACAACAACAACAACAACAACAACAACAACCTGTTATAGCCTGTATATATTTATTTTGTCCTACATAAAATCGTAGAAACTATAGCAAGACACTTCATGTGTGGATCCGCCGTTTCGAAGGAGTTTCTCAATGATAACACCATTTTAAGTATCCACCTATGCTTTCAAATACTATATTTCTTGGCGTAAAACATTACATTACTGACCAGTTTAGGCTTGTGACCATTTTCACATTCCTGTAATGACAGTACCAACAAAGTAACAACGTGAACCTCGAATCGTTTAACATCTTTACACTCGTACCACAACTTGACTAAATTAAGGGGTCATTTGATAGGATACATTCCGGGGCATCAAAGAAACATCATTTTGGTACCAGGAGCAACGGAAGGGAGTGGGCGTGTAAAAATTGTAAAGGCGGCCAAGGCTTGAGCAGTTTGAGTCCATTCTAGTAGAAGTAGGTCGCTTTATTCATGCGGAGACGAAGAGGCTTCCACAGAACTGTCTAGAGTGGATTGCTACATCATAACAGGCTTTCGACTGAAGACCAAACAACAACATGACGAATATATTCATAACCTAATATCTCCTTAACTGAATGTGTACTCATCTAACAGACCGCATTAGTTAGGTGGGACAATGACCCCACGTCAGGTAGTGAGAGAGCAGATCCGGCTATACCGTTCTTTCTTGCCTCCCAGTGCGACCCAGCCCAGTAGTCTTTCACTTTAGCAAGATGGTAGCGGTCACAGGAATGGCAGTACCCTCGTCTCCAGTTCGTTTACGGAAGGAAATTTATTTGTTCACTATTACCATCTTGAACTAACGGCAAGCAGACTATCATCAGTGTCAGTGATTTGCTTGTACATTTTATGGGTAAAAAAATTAACTTTGTGTAGAAACACCATGATTACTATGGAAGAAAAAATAATTAATTGGATAAATGCAACAAATGGATAGTAAGATCGGGGAAGCTGCGTTTACGTAGCAGGCACAACACATACATGAAATAATTCTCAGATATATTTTTGAGAATGGTGGGTTGCAGAAGCAATGGTATGTCAGTTCCATTTTTGAAATCATTCAGAACACTTGGACTGGAATTCCAAATTGGCATTCTGCACGAAAAGGTTAATGAACACATGGAGCAATTCCATGTTCCTCGAATCCTCGGTTTCGTCGTAATGTTTCCAAGCTACAGAAGAGCAAAGTGGATATCGAGAGCAACCTATAGGTTCAAAATGTTTACGGTCCGTGAAGAATATAATATTTCACCAAAAGGAACGGCAATATGCGCTACTGAATTTTTATTGTTAGTACATATGTCGATGAATGATTCTGTGCACATTCTGCAGCCAAAACACCGTACTTGGGTTTCAACATCCATTCAACTCTTCATGACTGTCACATTATCGGTCTAGCAGTAAATCATTTGGCATTATAAAACTGAAATGTCATTTATGGTACCTGTCTTCTCAGTTTCTCATCTAGGTACTCTTTGACTAATTGTTTTAATCAAAAATAATAATAGTCAATGCATTGCATTATCGAGCAGTCTCAACAAATGTGTATACTAAAAGACTCACGTAGGAATCAATCGAATCACAGTAATTATATGTGGTAGGACGAACAGAAATTATCTATGGTAGGACGAAACACATTGTTTCTAACAAATAGATGACTACTTTTTTATCAAATTTGAACGAAGCGACGAGTGATTAAGACTGATATCTAGCAGTTGCATGCAAATGAAGTTCTCGTCGACCCTTTACACTAAGATAACAAACTGAAATTTATACTTCTTTACTGTAAGGGGCGTCAAGTCCATGGAGAAATCCAACAAATTACTTGGGAAAAATGATGAATACAAGCAGTTTCATATGTTTCATGTCGGCTCTAAGTATCATCATTAGTTTCAAGGGCACACAAAAGAGTATAAAAAATAAGGATTTCTAAAGAAATTTGATTACATTTGCCTCAGAAACATCGTAATAATAGTCTTGAGATTTTATTGTAAATATTTACACAGAAATATTGAAAACGACGTTGAGGGTAGTAATTAATGTGTTAATTAGCTACTTCTGTACAATTTTGCTCGGATAAAAAATAAATGAAATTTACAAGAGATTCTTTTTCTGCTTTTGCAGCCTCATTGGACCACTTCAGTCAATAATATTCTGGTCATCTTCTTCAATAGGATTTCTTTCCGAACTTCCCGATATCTTCTCATCAGCTTTTTTGTTATATATTTCACGTTCTTTGAATGTTCTGTTTTGTTTTACAAATTGTCAGTGTCTAATTCCAGCTTTTTCATATCCTCCCCAATTTCCTTTTCCATCTTACTTGTTGCTCCATGTTGCCAAGTTCCTCTATTCTTTGTCTTGTTAATCTCTGTTCTGGTGACCTCATAATGCGGCAAAAGTAGAAATCCTTTTGTTCCGGTTAATATCTGTAATGGGATCCAGCTTGCTGTAGATCACTGCATTTGGCACTATCTGTCATTGTCGTCTTTTTGATACCTCTTATTTAGCTATTCTTCTCTCTAGTCTTAGGGATTTGTGAAGTCTGTTTTTCTGTGTGACTCTGACAACAGTATCACTTCTGTATGTCACCTCTGACTGAACCACCGTCTTGTTAAGTCACTATGAGCGATTATTAAATATTTTTAATCATTTAGGTGACATGCTGTCACTGACTGGAAAATCATTTTTAACGCCTATGGCTTTTTCACATAATGGCATAGGAAGGTTAGAATTAACTTTTCCGTTGACTACGATATCAAAACTGAAGCAGCAGCTCACTTGGGAAACCACAATAATATATTAGAAAGAACCGCCCCAGTATTCAGAACAAGAATATTCGTGAATGATAAATTACGCTATCTGATCAAAAGTATTCGGAGACCGATATGAAGTGCGGAATTGACTGCTAGACGTTACAAGAGGCTGACACGCCAGTATAATAGCAGGCGGGGAGCATTGAGTTTTAGTAGAGAAGCAGTAACAACAAAATGGGTGATCAGAAGAGCTCAGTGACTTCGAACATGGACTAGTCGTTGGGTGGCACATGTGCAACAGATCCATCAGGAACATTTAATTACTTCTAAGGTTAGCCAAGTCGACTGTTAGTGATGGGACTGTGAAGTGAAAACGCGAAAGAAGGACCACAGTTAAATCAAAACCTGAGAGACTCATATACTGTGAGCACTACAGAGTTTGGCTTTATAAAATGGTATGAAATAAGAGGAAGGTAGCACTCGTTAGTTAAAAAGTGCTACTAGCAGTCCAGCTGGAACAATAACAGTGCATTGGATTAGGTGACAGACTCCATCTCTGCAGCAGCGTATCAGAGCACAGTGTTTAGTTTGTGAGTTGTATCAACTTCTGTCTAGAAACGACTTAGTTAGATTCAATGAGTGCATTTTAGATTAATTTGATAAATTTTTAGGCATTTGTGTATTAGCATCCACTATTTCAGGCTTTTTAATAACTATCTACAGCTCCACTGCCATTAGAATGGGTAATAATTGTGAGTACAGTGTTCAGATGCGAATTGAGTTGGTAACCCCTTGCTCACAGCTCCACACAATGCTAACTCTGGTCATGCAGCTTGTGGCTGTCATCAATAGGCATCACTATGGGGGCCCGAACGTGGGGATCAAGGGAATCTCCAGCACATCCTACGTGTCCTCCGATTGGTCCACTACCGTGACCGTCCCGGTTTACTGCCCAATTTGAGGACGATCTGTCACCCATGCTCGAGTGGGAGGTCGTTTCAAGGTGTGCAGGCAGCGAAAGACTTTCTGCGGGGACGATCATCCTTGATACCAATAGGCAGTAAAAAAAAAAAATGTTCAAATGTGTGTGAAATCTTATGGGACTTAACTGCTAAGGTCATCAGTCCCTAAGCTTACACACTACTTAACCTAAATTACCCTAAGGACAAACACACACACACATACACACACACACACACACACGCGCGCGCCCGAGGGAAGACTCGAACCTCCGCCGGGATCAGCCGCACAGGCAGTGACTGCAGCCAATAGGCAGTAAAGTCAGTTCTTCAACACTGCATGAGAACTCCACGTCATATTCAGTAGTGCCAATGATTGCATTGCTAATTACTTCTTCATCTCCTTTCCTGTTAATACAGTGAGGGAGACATATTATTTCAGTATTTCTGGAGGATTTTTAGCTGGCTCAACAGAGAATTAGAAGAAAAGAAGTGGCACAAAGTTGTTCGGTGCTAAAAGCTCTTTCTGGGCAGGTGCGGAGCAGCGAATGGCAGTCTGCTGTGTCCGAGCAGCAGGAAAGCTGAAGAGGCTTGGCTTCGTACCATTAGAATTGTATTATGGAAAAAGCGAGAAGCAGTTCTTTTTACCTAAATAAAATCTGTAGGCCAGGTGAAAACGCAAAGCTTCAGAACTGGGCACCAGCCGATGAGCACTGTCATGCTACGCACGAATCTTTGTTCAAATCCGACTAAGGAATTCTTTGAATGGCTTACAGTAACTATTTCAGTGGAAAGAACGAGTTCCCGCATGTGCATACGTGCAAAATATGTTGCTGGACTTGGCTGGCAAACTGTTATGCAGTGGGAGACATTTTCTGCCTTCTTTCCCCGTGCCATACTTTACTGGCTAACCACGACGAAATCTGTGAGAGTAGGGTATCGTTGAACTTCCGTATAAATTTAGTATTGGTCGGAACTCGAAAGGTCTGCTGCAGTTGGGCGGCGAGGTTCCGACGCTAGCAGAACCACTAAGTTTCGTAAAGTCAGAAGACACTTGCGTCAGGGAGATCAAAGAGAGCAGTTGCTTCAGGGACGCCTTCGACAATGCACTTCGTCTTATACAGCCGCTGAAGATATCGCAGAGGGAGATGGCTCTGACTTACAGAAAAGAACGGAGGCTGAGTATTTCCAGCCACTGCTGGAGCCATCTCCTACAAATGCACAGCTTAAGAGTGATAAGCATGCACTGTCGATCCAGCCACCGAGGCGAGGGGGATGTGAAGCTAGTATTCGTCTGATGACTTATGACAGTAAGCCAAACTGTTATAGTGTCTGCTAGTTTCCTTTTGTAATTTGATGGATCCCCTCTTTAATATATCATTGTGAGGTGCGGTATCCACACTTTCATGCTTAATTGGGCCACCACGAGTAATTTTCATTTAATAAGACGTTATCCACTGAGTGACACTGTTTCTCTTCCCTGTAAGTCACTGGCGATCCGCCCCGCAACATCTTAGAAGTACACCATACAGTTCAACCGACACCTCACAATACGAACACAGTTTACAGCGTAGTGCAATGGGTACAATAGATGAACAGTTCGGGGACGATCATTGTATCCGTTTGACAATGCTTCCTGTCATAAAGCAGCATCTGTGAGGCAATGATTTGTGGACAATATCATTGCTGAAACGGAGGGGTCTGCCCAGAGTTTGACCTGAACCCAATGGAACACCATTACGATGAACCAGAACGTAGATATCGCTCCAGACACCAGAGTCAAACATCACTACCTTGTCTCGTTTCAACTCTTGAGGAAGGAGGGACCACGATTTCTCTACAGAATCTTCATATGGAGTGTGTCTGTTAGAGTCTCTCACCACACACGACATATTGAGGTTGAGTAACAGGAACCTGATACTTTTGGCCAAATAATTCATGGGCCATGGTCTTGGTGTCAGCTTCATATGATATACTCTGCGGCGGGGTCAGGGGTTTTCTCTGCCTCGTGATGGCTGGGTGTTGTGTGATGTCCTTAGGTTAGTTAGGTTTAAGTAGTTCTAACTTCTAGGGGACTGATGACCATAGATGTTAAGTCTGATAGTGCTCAGAGCCATTTGAACCATTTTTTTATATACTCTGAAGAGCCAAAAAAACTGGTATGGGCATGCGTATTCAAATACAGAGAGATGTAAACAGACAGAATACGGCGCTGCGTTCGGCAACGCCTATAGAAGGCAATAAGTGTCTGTCACAGTTGTTACATCGTTTACTGCTACTACAATGGCAGGTTATGAAGATTTAAATGAGTATGAACATGGTGTTATAGTCGAAGCACGAGCGATGATACACAGCAATTCCGAGGTAGAAATGAAGTGGTGATTTTCTCGTACGACCATATCACGGGTGAAATGAACATGCGAAATCCGGTAGTACATCAAATCTCCATCACTGCGGCCGGAAAAGGATGCTGTAAGAACGGACCCAACGACGACTGAAGAGAATCTTTCATCGTGACAGATGTGCAATCCTTCCTCAAATTGCTGCAGATTTCAATGCTGAACCATCAGCAAGTGTCAGCGTGAGAACCATCCAATGAAACATCATCGATATTGGCTTTTTTAGCCGAAGGCCCACTCGTGTACCCTTAATGACTGCATGACACAAAGCTTTACGTCTCGACTGCTCCCGTCAACATTGATAGTGGATCTTTGATGACTGGAAACAAGATGCGTGGTCGGACGAATCTCGTTTCAAATTGTATCAAGTGGATGGACGTGTAGGGGACCGGTATGGAGACAACGTCATGAATCCATGGAACCTTCATGACAGCAGGGGTTTATTAAATCTGTTAAAAGCACTATAATGGTCTGGAGCGTGTGCGGCTGGAGTGATGTGGGACCTCTAGATACGATTCTGACAGGTCACACGTACGTAAGCATCCTCTCTGATCAGCTGGATCCATTCATGTCCATTGTGCATTCCGACGGACTTGGTCAATTCCGCCGGGCGGTGTGGCCGAGCGGTTCTAGGCGCTTCAGTCCGGAACTGCTCGACTGCTACGGTCGCGGGTTCGAATCCTGCCTCGCTCATGGATGTGTGTGATGTCCTTAGATTAGTTAGGTTTAAGTAGTTCTAAATTCTAGGGGACTGATGACCTCAGATTTTAAGTCCCATAGTGCTCAGAGCCATTTGAACCATTTGGGCAATTCCGGGAGAACAATGCAACTCCATATGCGTCCAGCATTGCAACAGGGTGGCTCCAGGAACAATCTTCTGAGTTTAAACACTTCCGCCGGCCACCAAACTCCCCATACATATACATTACTGAGCATATTTAGGATGCATTGCAATGGGCTGTTCTGAAGAGATATCCACCGCCACGTACTCCTGCGGATTTATGGAGAGCACTGGAGGATTCATGGTGTCAGTTCCCTCCAGCACTAATTCAGACATAATTTGAGTCCACGCCACGTCGTGTTGCGGCGCTTCTGCGTGCCCGCTGGGGACGTACCAGTTTCTTTGGCTCTTCAGTGTAATACATCTTACTGCGAGATGATGCGGACTTCCAATAAAATAAGGTGTGGTAAACTAACAGGACTCTGTAACAGGTAAGCTACAGGTAATGGCACACGCCTCGTTGACATATGGCTGCAAACACTGAACAATAGTGAAACCAGAAAAGAAATCAAAAACCGTCTAGATGTGATCTGTAGGGATCTGCAGGAAGATATACCCTCCTGAATAAAAACTAAGTAATGACACATAGAAGGAACTGAAAATTTTCAGTGAACTGAATCAAAGAAGCATACTGACCGAATGGACAGCAAAATAATTGTAAAGGTTGTTTGCTTACGTACAAGCCAATCGGACGGCGGAGTGAAGGGAGATAGTTCAGTAGGTGGGACAGTTACTCTTTTAGAAGGAATAGTTCCACTTGGTAAGCCTGAAGATGATGACTCACTATACCCTTGAACAATAACACTTTGTTTTATTTCACTTATGCAAAGTGGTAAAATCCTTTCTACGTCTATATCTGCATCCATACTCCGCAAGCCACCTGACGGTGTGTGGCGGAGGGTACCTTGAGTACCTCTTTTGGTTCTCCCTTCTATTCCAATCTCGTATTGTTCGTGGAAAGAAAGATTGTCGGTATGCCTCTGTGTGGGCTCTCTCATTTTATGCTCATGGTCTCTTTGCGAGATATACGTAGGAGGGAGCAATATACTGCTTGACTCCTCGGTGAAGGTATGTTCTCGAAACTTCAACAAAAGCCCGTACCGTGCTACTGAGCGAACCTCTTGCAGAGTCTTCCACTGGAGCTAATCTATCTTCTCCATAACGCTTTCGCGACTACTAAATTATACTGTAACGAAGCGCGCTGCTCTCCGTTGGATCTTCTGTATCTCTTCTATCAACCCTACCTGGTACGGATCCCACACCGATGAGCAGTATTAAAGCAGTGGGCGAACAAGTGTACTGTAACTTACTTCCTTTGTTTTCGGACTGCATTTCCTTAGGATTCTTCCAATGAATCTCAGTCTGGCATCTGCTTTACCGACGATTAACTTTATATGGTCATTCCATTTTAAATCATTCCTAATGCCTACTCCCAGAAAATTTATGGAATGAACTGCTTCCAGTTGCTGACCTGCTATATTGTAGCTAAATGATAAAGGATCTTTCTTTCTATGTATTCGCAGCACATTACACTTGTCTACATTGAGATTCAATGGTCATTCCCTGCACCATGGTTCAATTTGTTGCACGTCCTCCTGCATTTCAGTACAATTTTCCATTGTTACAACCTCTCGGTATACTACAGCATCATGTGCTAAAAGCCTCCGTGAACTTCAGATGTTATCCACAAGGTCATTTATATCCCGGGTGATCAAAAAGTTAGTATAAATTAGAAAGCCGAATAAATCGCGGAATAATGTAAATAGAGAGGTACAAATTGACACACATGCTAGGAATTACATGAGGTTTTATTAGAACCAAAAAAATACAAAAGTTCAAAAAATGTCCGACAGATGGCGCTTCATCTGATCAGAATAGCTATAATTAGCATAACAAAGTAAGACAAAGCAAAGATGATATTCTTTACATTCAACGCTCAATATGTCCACCATCATTCCTCGACAATAGCTGTAGTCAAGGAATAATGTTGTGAAAAGCACTGTAAAGCATGTCCATAGTTACGGTGAGGCATTGGCGTCGGATGTTGTCTTTCAGCATCCGTAGAGATGTCGGTCGATCACGATACACTTGCGACTTCAGGTAACCCCAAAGGCAATAATCACACGGACTGAGGTCTGGAGACCTCGGAGGCCAAGCATGACGAAAGTGGTGGCTGAGCACACGATCATCACCAAACGACGCGCGCAAGAAATCTTTCACACGTCTAGCAATATGGGGTGGAGCGCCATCCTGCATAAACATCGTACGTTCCAGCAGGTGTTTATCAGCCAGGCTGGGGATGATGCGATTCTGTAGCATATCGGCGTACCTCTCACCCGTCACGGTAGCAGTTTTGCTGTCCAGCGCCATCTGTCGGACATTTTGTGAACTTTGTTTTTTTTTTGCTTCTAATACAACCCCATGTCATTACAAGCATGTGTGTCAATTTTTACCTCTCTATCTACATTATTCCGTCGTTTATTAAGTTTTCAAATTTATACTGACTTTTTGATCACCCTGTATATTGGGAATAGCAACGGTGCTACGACACTCCCCTGCGGCACACCTCTCATTTGAGAATGACATGCTGCGTTCTGTTATCTAGGAACTCTTCAATCCAATCACACAATTGGTCTGATAGTCCAAATGCCCTTACTTTGTTCATTAAACGACTGTGGGGAACTGTATCAAACGCCTTGCGGAAGTCAAGAAACTCGGCATCTACCAGGGAACCCGTGTCTATGGCCCTCTGAGTCTCGTGAATGAATAGCACGAGCTGGGTTTCACACGATCGTCTTTTTCGAAGCTCATGCTGATTCCTACAGAGTAGGTTACTACTGTACAAAAAGGTCGTTATACTCGAAAAGTAATCCGTGTTCCAAAATTCTACAACTGATGGGCGTTAGAGATATAGGTCTATAGTTTTGCACATCTGTTCGAAGTCCCTTTTTGAAAACGGGGATGACCAGTGCCCTTTCTGTGCCCTTTTACAATCTACGCTCTTCTAGAGACCTTCGGTACACCGCTGCAGGAAGGGGAGCAAGTTCCTTCGCGTAGTCTGTGTAAAATCGAACTGGTATCCCATCAGGTCCAGCGGCCTTTCCTCTTTTGAGCGATTTTATTTGTTTTTCTATCTCTCTGTCATTTCCAGTGGACATATTGTAGATACGGTGAGACGACTAGTAAACAGAACCTCATTCAATATGACAGTTTAACTTCTAAAGTTAATTTTAAACGAGATTTGTTGAGATACACCTAAGCGAAAAGTACTTTTGTTGTTTCACACTCGTTTGGAGTTGACTTGTTTTAGCAGTTGTGACGCAGCATACCATGCCTCCTGTAGCCTAATCCAGCGAGGCATGTTTCTTTGCCTGCACACATCTCGCACTAATTCCGAACGCGATGGAGAGCGAGGCTGGAAGGGTAGCGGCGCGACTGCCTCGCGCCTTCCGCAGGACTCAGCTCGCTGCCCGCGTGACTCGGCGTACGCGACGGCGCAGCTGAAATACGGTGGCAGGGCGAGCGCCGGGCAGCGGAGCCGGTCGCCCGGTGTTTCTCTCCCCCTCCCCCCACCCCCAAACCGCTACAAACTCCGGGGCGGGCCGGCAGCTACGTATTACCGGGGAGCACAGTATATTTTCGTCATGTCTTGATTATATTCGTCCCGCGGGCGTCGCAAAACGCGATATAACTCGCAGTAAACGTCGCTAGGCCTCGCGTCAACCCCACCCCGCCGCCTTTTCGGGCTCCCAACGGCCCCTTCTAGCTCCGGCCATCGGAGCCGCCTGCCTCTTCCGTCCGAGGAGGGGATGACTCGCTCTTCTCCCACGACGACGGAGAAGGGTCCTAAAAACGATGCGCGAGTGTCGTTGTCAGATTAAAAGTCTTACAAGGAGGTCTTAAAGATTAACCCACTCTAACACAAAGAAGACAACTAGCACGAAGGAGTTACGGATACTGGTCACAAACTTATATTCATGTAAGTACGGACGGGGAACGCATGACTGTAAATTTTGGCGGCCAATGGATGAATGTGTGACGCTGAGGTGCAGTTTTACAGCGCAGCTGGCAGGGATACTAAACAAGGGCTTTGTCGATACCAGAACATAAAGTCTTCGCGAATTTCATCCCCTGTACTCAACTCGACAGTAACTACGCCTCGTAGTTAGGTGCGCCAACAGCATAAAAAGATGTTAGCTCTTGAGAGAGTGAGGGTAATTGAGCTCTTAGAAGTCGGCTCCAGAAATAGGCGACTCGCTTGACATCTGAATAGGAATGATGCCATTACTTGCTGGTGTTGGCAGGAGTGTGTGAATCATGACCGAACAAAGCGTCAAGGAGAAAGCAGTCGACCTACGGAGACAGATCGTGAGGACTAAGCAATAGTCTGAGATGCACTCAGAGCCCAGGAGTCATTATTATCACTGATTCGACGTGCGTCTACTTCAGAAATGGTTCAAATGGCTCTGAGCACTACGGGACTTAACATCTGAGGTCATCAGTCCCCTAGAACTTAGAACTACTCAAACCTAACTAACCTAAGGACATCACACAGATCCATGCCCGAGGCAGGATTCGAACCTGCGACCGTTGCAGTCGCGCCGTTCCTGACTGAACCGCCTAGAACCGCTCGGCCACTGCAGCCGGCGTGCAAAAGTGCCTCTCTGACCACAAGGACTGTTAATCGGCGTGTCACGGAGCCCTTTGCGCCGACGAACATTTACCTCTCTGAATCAACAAGCCCGTTTGTAGCAGTGTCGGACACATTCGGTTTGCATTCTCGTTGTCTGGAGAAGAAATATCTTCAGTGATGATTCTCACTTCGACGTGAGGTTTGATGACCTGCGAAGATGTGTCCGGAAATAACCTAGTCAGTGATGGGATACCAAACTGACTGTCGCCCGCCATAAGACCCGACAACCAGGACTGATGGTCTGGAGCTATATTTCATTTCATACCTTTCGGGTTTCGGTCGAAGCACATTTACATCACATCGGTACGTTGACTATATCCTACGTCCGCTTTCTTCCCCATCGTGGGAAGCCTAACTGGTCTTACATAACGGCGAGATAACACTCGCCCTACTACTTCTCTTCGTGCTTGACAAACCCTATCTCGGTCAGCAGAGACGTCGAATCTCTCCCCAACTGAGAACACATCATGGGCACCACCCTCCAACCAGCTCGAGATTTTGACGATCTAAGGCGTCACCTGGAGAGAATTTAGCACGGTATCCCTCACGAGAGCGTACAACAACTCTGTCAATCATTGTCAAACCGAATAACTGCTTGCTTAAGGGCCAGAGATGTACCAACGCGTTATCTACATCTACATATATACTCCGCTAGCCACCAAGCGGTGTGTGGCGGAGGGCACAATTCGCGCCAAAGTCATTCCCCCCCCCCCCTCCCCTCTGTTCCACTAGCGGATCGCGAGAGGGAAAAACGACTGTCTGAATGTCTCAGTACGAGCTCTTATTTCCCTTATCTTTGAATGATGGTCATTACACGATTTGAAAGTTGGTGGCAATAATATATGCTCTACATCCTCGGTGAAGATTTGTTTTCGGAATTTTGAGAGCAGCTCCTTCTGTTTAGCGCGTCGTCTATCTGCAAGTGTGTCCCACTTCAAACTTTCTATGAGATTTGTAACGCTCTCGCGATGGCTAAATGTACCGCTCTTCTTTGGACCTTCTCAATCTCCTGAATCAGACCCAACTCGTAAGGGTCCCACACAGACGAACAATACTCTAAGACTGGACGAACTAACGTATTGTAGGCTATTTCCTTTGTCGAAGGACTGCATCGCTTCAGGATTCTACCAATAAACCGCAATCTAGAGTTCGCCTTACCCGTTACTTGAGTAATCTGATCATTGCATTTGAGATCATTTCGAACAGTCACACCCAGATACTTGACGGATGTTACCGCTTCCAAGGACTGATCATTTATTTTGTACTCATACATTAATGGGGATTTTCACCTTGTTATATGCAGTAGGTTACACTTACTAATATTGAGGGACATCTGCCAGTCATTAGACCACGCATTTATTTTCTGCAAATCATCATTGATTTGTTCACAACTTTCGTGTGATACTACCTTCCTGTAGACTACAGCATCATCGGCAAACAGTCTAAGGCCGCTGTCAATACCATCAACCAGACTGACTTGCTCATTCTCAAGCCCTTTCTCTTCAATATATCATCCAATTTTTTTTGACACTGTAATCATTTCTTTGTCTGTAGATTAACGTCACACGTACCGTTTTCCGTTCCAGTAGGATAATTCGTTCGTGGTGCAAGGGCTTGGTCAGTACCTGGACATCAGTTTCACGAGCCATCATCTCCATAAACATTCGAATAAATTGGTTTTCAAGATTTCCAAACGATTTAAGACAAAAAAATTCAGAGCTTGTCGACAGAACCGTTCATACCTGTGTGCGTAATGTTGTAGTCCCGTAACCACCATAGCGCTGGTTCGGCCTTCAGTAGAAGCAACTTTTACTTCAATCGATGTTCATTATGATACGAAATATTAAGCAACTGATATTGATTTATATTTTTAATGAATATTTTAATTACTAATTTCATGATATTAAGAGTAATCATAATAGACTGCTCTCTAAAACTTAAGGACAGGATAGATAAATAAACATAAAATATTAATAATTGCGTGGATGTGAATAAAGTGCGGGAGCATATTCCCAGAGGTCTTCCAGTCGCGCACAGAACTCTGGACGTTACATGACGTGAGGTCAGGGTGATTATAGCGCCGAATGGCGCTGGCCCCGCATTTCGAGGTAGTTGAAGGAACAGGGAAAGGCAGTGTGTAACGTCAGCGAGTGGTTACGGTTCTCTGACGAGGTGTTCTACATTACAACACGACCAGGAGAACACATATAGATGACTTCACACGGGGAACAACCTTCGGGAAACTGGGAGAACGACGAAGTGTGGAGAGCGTAGCCCAGGAGTTCGATATTATTCACACCATTTTTCAATGGGATGGGGATATCCCGGACCGCAGTACTGCTGCCAGAAGGAGAGGGGGTGTTTGGCCAAAGTTTGCTATTGCAGCAGATGATCGCTACAATCTGCAAGAAGAGAGAAGTAACCGTCATGTAACAGCGGGTGCAATTGCTACAATTTTTAAGAAGACTACAAGGAATGCAGTCTCACGTTCCACACTGGTACGGCGACGGCATCGAAACGCTCTCATTGCGCGGCTGCTATTACGATGTGTTCCGTCGACACACGTACGTCTGCGATGGTGCCAAAGACATAGGAACTGGTTCAACGAGGAGTGGGATTGCACGCGCGCTCTTCTCCAGTCAGAGCAGATGCGACCTGAGTAGTGGTTCTGGACATACCCTGATATCACGAGAGATAAGGACACATAATGCACCGGGGAACATTGTCGAATAAGATATTTTTGGTGGTCCAGTGGGTATGGTTTGGGGAGGCATAATGTTGAGCGTACTGACCTCCAAGTCATTGATTCGCTACACTTATCGGCCAATGCTATTGTGACACTGTAGTCCTTCCTCATTTCCGTCTTTTCACGGATTCATTCTGCTCAGACTTTAATTTTAGTGATGACGACGCTACACTTATCGGCCAATGCTATTGTGACACTGTAGTCCTTCCTCATTTCCGTCTTTTTACGGATTCATTCTGCTCAGACTTTAGTTTTAGTGATGACGACACCTGATAGCGTCAAACAGCGCAAGTGTAGCGGCCTTTGGAACGAGAAGATATTCGGCGGAAGGACTGGTCTACCCGTTCCCCCACTTCGATGCCATTTACCATGTGACGAGATTTATTGCAGCTGGTCCGAATGCACCGCGGCCCTACGACAAGAACTCCTTACTAACCTTGTAGCCCGTATGGGAGCAAGTGTCAGAGCGTGCGTTGCCTTCCATGGTGCTATGGCACTCCATGAAAAACCATGTCCCACGTTTTGTAAGGTCCAGGAGAGCATGGCAAATAAATGTTACTTCAGCGTAATAATTGCTTTTAATGAAAATGTGATTTCAGTTTGTTTCATTGCATATTTCTTCAGTTACCTTCTTCACTGCTCTGTGGCAATTCTATCTATGTATGGTCCAAGTTTTATGGAGCTACGTCATTTACATGTGATATATCATACGACTGAAAATTTCGTCCTTAAATTATAAACACTGGTGCAAATCCAAATTCTGTACTAAAACTTGGTATATTTATTACTGCTTTGATACTGTGTTATGTGTCTGTAATGTCTACATATAGCTGAATATCTGGCATTGCCCAAGTATGCATTTATTCTGCCCTTCTATTTGTCCCTCTCCTCCTTCTCCATCTCTCCGTCCATCTCTGTCACCCAACTCTCTGTCCAGCTTCTCCACCCCCTCTCTACACTACATCCCCCTGCCCCTCTCTGTGTCCATCTCCTCCTCCACCGTCACTCTGTCAATTTAATTCTCCCCCCTCAGTCCATCTGCTCCTTCTCCCTATGTCTATCTGGGCCTACCAACTCTATTTCCATCTCCTTTTCACCCTGTCATTGATAGTCTTCCCCTAGTTCATCTAGTCCTTCCCCACTGGCTGTCCATCTCCTCCCCTTTCCCTGTTCACCTCCTCCCCTTTCCTTTCTGTGTCCATCGCCTCCTCTCTCCCCCCACTTCCTCCTGTCCTCTGTATGTTCATATCCTCCTAAAATATTTTCCTATTTCTTCCTTCCCCTGTCTTTATCCATTTCCTCCTCTTCTTTCCATTTATTTCTCTTTCCTTTCTCTGTCCATCTCATCGTCTCCCCACTCTCTCTCCATTTCCCCTCCCAGCCTCCGTCCGTCTCTTCCTGTCTGTGCCTATCTCCTCCTTTCTCCTTGCTGTCTGTCCACATCCTCCTCCTCCCATCCGCCTCCATGTTATCGAGCTCATCACAGTAGGAGCCTCGTGGTTATTACCCCTATTTCTCTTCAGAATGTAACTAATATGTACACGAAATTCGACTGTTATCATTTCAGGTGTGACTTTTCACGCATACGCACATGTCAAATATAATTCGCACATATACACTGAAGAGCAAAAGAAACTGGTATACCTGTAGTGCCAGTGCGAGCACGCAGAATTGCTGCAACACGACGTGGCATGGACTCGCCAAGTGTCTGAAGCACTGCGGGAGGGAACTGACCCCATGTATCCCATGTATTTCTGATATTCACAGTACACTCGTAAAAAGGGCGTACGGGAAATTCCCCAATTCATCGTTACCTCGGAGATGCTGTGCCCCATCGCTCGTGCGCCGACTATAGCACCACTTTCAAACTCATTTCAATCTAGATCCTGCCACTGTAACAGCAGTAACCGATGTAACCTATATGTCTATTGCCTGGACGTTTCGTTTTCACGCAGCTCAGTGTTTATGACGATGTATTTCCTGCACTATATGCTATACAATGATAAAATTTTGCAGGAAACCAGCGATGTGTGTACGTGAGTGTGAGTGTGTGTGTGTGTGTGTGTGTGTGTGTGTGTGTGTGTGTGTGTGTGTACGTGAGTGTGTGTGTGTGTGTGTGCGTGAGTGTGAGTGTGTGTGTATGTGTGTGTGTGTGTTTGTGTGTGTGTGAGAGAGAGAGAGAGAGAGGTGCGTGGCGGAGGGTACCTCTTACCACAACTAGCATCTTCTCTCCCTGTTCCCCTCCCATACAGAACGAGGGAAAAATGACTGCCTATATGCCTCTGTACGAGCCCTAATCTCTCTTATCTTTGTGGTCTTTCCGCGAAATGTAAGTTGGCGGCAGTAAAATTGTGCTGCAGTCAGCCTCAAATGCTGGTTCTCTAAATTTCCTCAGTAGCGATTCACTAAAAGAACGCCTCCTTTCCTCTAGAAACTCCCACCCGAGTTCCTGAAGCATTTCCGTAACACTTGCGTGATGATCAAACCTACCAGTAACAAATGTAGCAGCCCGCCTCTGAATTGCTTCTATGTCCTCCCTTAATCCGACCTGTTAGGGATCCCAAACGCTTGAGCGGTACTCAAGAATAGGTCGTATTAGTGTTTTATAAGCGATCTCCTTTACAGATGAACCACATCTTCCCAAAATTCTACCAATGAACCGAAGACGACTATCCGCCTTCCCCACAACTTCCATTACGTGCTTGTCCCACTTCATATCGCTCTGCAATGTTACGCCCAAATATTTAATCGACGTGACTGTGTCAAGCGCTACACTACTAATGGAGTATTCAAACATTACAGGATTCTTTTTCCTATTCATTTGCATTAATTTACAGTTACCTATATTTAGAGTTAGCTGCCATTCTTTACACCAATCACATATCCTGTCCAAGTCATCTTGTATCCTCCTACAGTCATTCAACGACGACACCTTCCCGTACACCACAGCATCATCAGCAAACAGCTGCACATTGCTATCCACCCTATCCTAAAGATCATTTATGTAGATAGAAAACAACAGCGGACCTACCACACTTCCCTGGGGCACTCCAGATGATACCCTCACCTCCGATGAACACTCGCCATCGAGGACAACGTGCTGGGTTCTATTACTTAAGAAGTCTTCGAGCCACTCACATACTTGGGAACCAATCCCATATGCTCGTACCTTAGTCAGGAGTCTGTAGTGGGGCACCGAGTCAAACGCTTTCCGGAAGCCAAGGAATATGGCATCCGTCTGAGACCCTTCATCCATGGTTCGCAAGATATCATGTGAAAAAAGGGCGAGTTGCGTTTCGCAGGAGCGATACTTTCTAAAGCCGTGCTGATGCATGAGCAGCAACTTCTCTGTCTCAAGGAAATTCATTATATTCGAACTGAGAATATGTTCGAGAATCCTGCAACAAACCGATGTTAAGGATATTGGTCTGTAATTTTGAGGAACCGTCTTTCTACCCTTCTTATATACAGGCGTCACCTGCGCTTTTTTCCAGTCGCTCGGGACTTTACCTTGGGCAAGAGCTTCGCGATAAACGCAAGCTAAGTAAGGAGCCAATGCAGTAGAGTACTCTCGGTAAAACCGAATAGGATTCCCATCAGGACCTGGCGATTTATTTATTCTCAACCCATTCAGCTGCTTCAAAACCCCAGGGATGCCTATCACTATGTCCTCCATACGGGAATCTGTACGAGACTCAAACGGCGGTATGTTTGTACGATCCTCCTGCGTGAAAGATTTCTCAAATGCTAAATTTAAAATTTCAGCTTTCGTGCTTGATTTACATAACAGCCCTTGTGCGTCACCGGAGGCAGATACGGGGGGGGGGGGGGGGGGGGGCATGTGGTCAGCACACTGTACTCCCGGCTGGTGTCAGGTTTCGTGACAGGTGTCGGCACTTCTCAATCAAGTAGCTCCTAAATTGGCCTCATAAGGGCAGAGTGCACCCCGATAGCCAGCAACACCCGGACGGTGACCCCACACAAGCGCTAGTTAGGCCAGACAGGGATTACCTTCGGTGACCTGACGGGAACCGGTGTTACCATTGCGGCAAGGCCTTGGCATAGCATAAATATAGGATGTATAAAACTGTTATGTAAAATCTGAGGACGCTTTGTTCGCCATTGGTATATGACAACCTCATCGGAACAGGTTTCGGAACGTTCTACTTTGGTATTGTTATTCAAAGAACATACTGTAAAATATTGTCGATGAAAATTTACAGTTTTATAGGATATTCCGCATCTGTTGCAAATATATTTCCTCTAGCGTATAAATTGGTATATAGATTGTGCATGATGCAGCTCAAACAGATTTCATTGACATTTAGCCAAGTCCCACCGATTGATATGGAAGAAGCAGCTACATCAGGCTCGGTCACGGAATGCTAGAAATTTACGCGTGCACACCGTGACGCATGCGTGCGGTCCCGTGATCGGCCTATCTCGGCACGTCTCGGCTTCACTCTGCCCTTCTCGAAACTACTTGGAATAGGGCGACATTTTATTCAGTAGAGCGATGTGATACTGTTTTTTCCGGTATTTGGTGCAACATTTTTCGGTCGTCATTACACTCTCAAGTTTGGCGACATTCTGGTATTAGCAGTGTTTATCTTTCGCTATTTGTTCGTGGTATATAAGAGGTTGATGGGCTTATTGGTTGTTTGCACAAAAAGAGGCTGTCTAGTGATCTATCGTCCAAACCAGTAAAATGTATGGAAATCACCGAAGAGAACGATGAATACTGTTAATATCTATTGTGCAGTCGCATGATTGACGGGTACTGCAAATTTGCTATGGGATGCCATAACATCATCACACATAAATATTTTAATGATTGAGTTGACAATGAAAGAGCAAAAACTTATAACGATCGACAGACTACTTGTGCGAGATTTATTGCTATGTACATCCAGAAGTACTTTTCTCTAAATTGGCATTCATGGAGAACGTGATAAAAATGGTAGAACAAATAGAAAATTTTCTGAAGTAGCACGTGGTATTACTGCTTTTGACAGAATTGAACGAAGAGTATGGAGAGGTTATACATCACAACGATTTCAGCCGGCCGCGGTGGTCTCGCGGTCCTAGGCGCGCAGTCCGGAACCGCGCGACTGCTACGGTCGCAGGTTCGAATCCTGCCTCGGGCATGGATGTGTGTGATGTCCTTAGGTTAGTTAGGTTTAAGTAGTTCTAAGTTCTAGGGGACTGATGACCACAGCTGTTAAGTCCCATAGTGCTCAGAGCCATTTGAAGCCATCACAACGAATTGCGTTAGTGAAATTGCTAAATTTCAGCTAAATAGCAGCTAAAACATCTACTTGGGCATAATCATTTGTTACAGGTCGTGGTTGACGTTTCACATGTGGCTACACTTCCTGTTTCCTTAAACTTTTTATTTTATTTTTAGAGCTATGGGACTTAACATCTGTGGTCATCAGTCCCCTAGAACTTAGAACTACTGAAACCTAAGTAACCTAAGGACATCACACACATCCATGCCCGAGGCAGGATTCGAACCTGCTACCGTAGCGGTCGCGCGGTTCCAGATTGTAGCGCCTAGAACCGCTCGGCCACACCGGCCGGCTGCGTTAGTGAAGTCAAAAGACATGCCAAGAACGAATTTTCGACTTAGGAACTGTTACTGTTGGATTTATGGAGAAAAAAGGAAAGCAGGAAAGAAAATTAGAACCCCAGGAATGTAATGGAGTACTTGCATTTCATGTAGACTGCTGTTGAAAGAATTAGAGGAATAGATTTCTAAACATTTTGAGGACACTGCCAATCCTACATATGTTTTTCGGCTGTTTTGGAGGCCGTTTGCCATTTACGCTGAAACCGCCCCTCTGCATGTGCAGATGGAATTGAACAATCTGCATGCCATTCATGTTTAAAATACAAATTCCTTTACGATGATGTAGTCCATGAGTTGTACGTTGTCTTCTTCGGTCTGAGTTATCATGTCTCCCTAATGAACTTGCAAACGTTATAAAAAGTTTTGATCGATCTGTGTGCATGAAAGGCTTTTTTCGATTATGAAACTAATTAAGTCACGATTCAGCCGCAACCTGAATCACAGAAATTGTGTGAAATTGTCTTTGTCTGTCCGTATAACCACAGTTTGTACCAAATGTAAATTTTATTTTGTCTTCAATGCGCCAGAAATAAATAACAACTAAATTTTTTGCTTGTGATATATATATTAATGAAGTATGAAACTAAGCCACTCGGAAGCCTTTTAGTGACCCTTGAGCAATTGCACTGCCATTGAATTGTGATGCATTCGCGCTCCTTACTTCTTTCCCATTTTCGCACTTAGACTGTGTGGTGTGATAGACGGGGAGGTCAGGTGGCAGAGCTCCGCACGCAAGCTAGAGTCATACAGAGTGCAGAATTCTAGGCTGGCTCTAACAGTAAGCTAAATGATCTGCACATTCCTTCGACATCGTGTTCTAAAAAATTACCTTAAATACCAGACTTGCTAGATATACAAACCTGTTATTAAATTGGTATGGAGAGATGCGAAATTTTTCGAATATGTTTGGGGGTCTTGGAAGTCCGAAATCTCTTGAGTTCATACTTGCGAAGAAACAACAGGAAGATGTTCACAATATTTTCTAGGAAATTCTATGAAATGAAGACAATGTGAGCAATTGCTGAAAAAATTGGAACTGCATAATTAACTCCGTAAAGGCTGGAAACAGCTAAGATCGCTTTTAAGGTATTTAGTCAGATGACTAGTTTCGATAAGAGTACTCTCCGGATCTTCAATTTTAGATCCACAGGATCTCCATCATATGCCCTTTGTATCTTGTTATGTCACAAATGTATGTGTAACGACCGTGAAGCACATTAGAGGTCGCCATGTTCCACGCACTTTTACACATACGTTTGCGATATGACGCTATAGAAAGCATGAATGTTGGAGATTTATGAATAATAAGTTTAAGATCCGACTATGTTAACATACTCCTACCGAAATCAGTCATCTAAATAAAAAAAATGTTCAAATGTGTGTGAGATCTTATGGGACTTAACTGCTAAGGTCATCAGTCCCTACGGTTACACACTACTTAAACTCAATTATCCTAAGGACAAAAACATATACCCATGCCCGAGGGAGGACTCCCCCGGGACCAGCCGTACAGTCCATGACTGCAGCGGCCTAGACCGCTCGGGTAGTCCCGCTAGGAATCTAAATAATAAGTACTTTACCTGTGGTCTTGGCTGTTTGGCGTTTCTCCGGAGTTTATTATACTACAGATCACCTCCATTCTGGCAACGTGAAAAATATATAGGAACTGTGTAACATCCGTTTGACAGTAACTCAGAAAGAAAGCAATTCCGAACACGGCACTTTTCCTTTATATGGCGATCAGAAACAGCCCTCAATGTTATTGAAGCAGCTGCGGTATAACCAGTCAATAAATAAGCTACGTAGTCCTGTAACGTGAAGCGATTAGATAATTTCCAATGAGCTTAAGAATTTTTTTCGTAGTGCAGAAAAAATTCACAGTACCTCTGCTAAGTAAGTGATTATCTTAGCACTGCAAACGAAATTTGGTCTTGACTATGTTAGTTTTGGAATATGGTGACTTTCTCATTTTGTATACCGCAAAATACAAGCTCAGCTCATTACACTAATGAGCCACAGAAGTCGGTTCTCGGATTCTAGTCGGCAGCGATAAAAGGCCTATGGAGAGTGTAAAGGTTAACTTCAGAGTCCATACCTGCACGAAAAGAGGGTGTAAGCGTCCTAAGAGAAGCGGTGACTCAACTGCTTCGTGGTGAGTCAACCGTTTCGACGATGATTGTGATATCTGGTTCATGGGGCGGTGAGCTGCGTGGCTGTCATCACTCGTAAAAATTCCCAATCTTTTCACTTTTCAGTGTCGCCGCTTTCATGAATGATGGCGAAATGATGAGGACAACACAATCACCCAGTCCCGGGGTCATCCGTTTCGTGAACACCGGAATGTCCATCTACAGAAGAGTATGTGCCGCCCAAAGAGGAATCCATACATTGTCCAGATTAACAGTGAGGCCATAAAGAATTGGATAGTATGCCGCGTTTCGAACGGCTTCACATAGCAGAGTGATCTGGCCTGGCTTTGTAGATCGCCAGACGCCGGAGGGTTTGTCCAGTGCAGTCGGCGTCTGTAGCGGCCTCTGGCGCTGCGCGCAGCCTCTGTGACGCACTGGCTCGCAATGGTGTGCGCTGTGATCCTTCGTATTGGTACCATGGCCTGGCGATAAATCAAACATCTCTGTGCCTTCGTCACTACCAGATGGGGATACAACACACCGAGACTGAACTACGCCTCAGAGATGGATTTGGGTTTTCAAATGTGCCGATACCTTTAGCTGTCGTCATTGATAACAGTCGAACTATTTGAAATACAATGTACGATAAAAGTTTAAGAAATTAGGTGAATTATAGCACTGCTCATCTAGAAAACAGATGCTTAAAGCAACAGACGATCTTATACTGAGGTGACAAATGTCACAGGATAGCGATACGCACACGTGCAGATGACGGTCGTAACGCGTACAGAAGACATAAAAAGGCAT
Organism: Schistocerca serialis cubense; assembly: GCF_023864345.2. NCBI lineage: Eukaryota > Metazoa > Arthropoda > Insecta > Orthoptera > Acrididae > Schistocerca > Schistocerca serialis. Next base: position 609,432,367 of record NC_064641.1, on the reverse strand, counting down.
TGCATTGGTGGAGCTGTCATGTGTACTCAGACGTGATTGTGGCCGCAGCCCTGGTAGCTGAGTGGTCAGCGCGACGGAATGTCCCAGCTGGGTCGGAGATTTTCTCCGCTCAGGGACTTGGTGTTGTGTTGTCCTTATCATCATCATTTCATCCCCATGGACACGCAACTCGCCGAAGTGTCGTCAACTCGAAAGACTTCCATCATGGCGAACGGTCGACCCGACGGGAGGCCCTAGCCACACGTCACTTCCATTTCGGAAATCACTAGGGAATTTAACAATACGAGACCCACAGTGTCAAGAGTGTGCCGGGTACACCAAATTTCGGGTATTACGTCTCACCATGGACAATGCAGAGGCCGATGGCCTTCTCGAAACGACCGAGAGCAGCGGCGTTTGTGTAGAGTTGTCAGTGCTAACAGACAAGCAACACTGTATGTCATAACTACAGGATTCAAAGTGGAACGTACGACGAACATATACGATAGGACAGTGCGGCGAAATTTGGCCTTAATGGACTACGGCAGTGGAGCACCGACGCGAGAGCCTTTGCTAACATCACGATATCGCCTTCAGCGCCTCTCTTTGGCTCGTGACCATATCGTTTGGACCACAGAGGACTGGAAAACCGTGGTCTGGTCAGATGAGTCCAGATTTCAGTTGTTAAGAGCTGATGATAGGGTTCGCGTGTGTTGCAGACTCCACGAAGACGTTGACCCAAGTTACCATCGAGGCACTGTGCAAGATGGTGTTAGCTACGTAATGACGTGGGCTGTGTTTACATGTAGTGGACTGTTCCCCGGTTATGTTCTGGTACTTGGACACGATTTGCTGCTATTTATGAACTTCACGTTCCAAAGCAAGATGGAATTTTTATGTCTGACAATGCGCCATTTCACCGGGCCGCAATTTTCGATTGGTTTGAAAAATTTGGCAACCCAGATTGCCCGACATGAATCCCATCGACCATTTATGGGACATAATCGATGGTTATGTCCCATGTACGGTTATAAAGGCAGCATGGCTCAGTATTCCTCTAGGGAACTTCCAACGACTTGTTGAGTCCGTGTCACATCTAACTGCCGCACTACGTTGGGAAAAAGTAAGTCCATGATATTAGGAGATATTCCATGACTTTTGTCACCTTAGTGTAATCTAATTAGTAATAACGGAAATTTCTGTGTCCAGTCAGATAACTGGCATAGTTTCTTTAGTTCCATTTATAAAAGTAATTTCAGTATGAAGAGGACGACAAATACATTGTTTCTGTTTTGTCATAGTTACTAAATCGTACTGTCCCTGCAGTTATATAAAAAAGTAATACCTTTATGTATATCCGTGTCTCTATCCTATCGGACCTATGAAAAGATCTTAAACGCCAACATACACCAGAAACAGTGAGTGACTTGAAGAGGATGACATACGCAGAGGAAAAATTATCCACTATACACGGTGATTCTTATTAACGTTTAAAAAATCCCTGAGCGACGTAGTTGACGCGTGACGCAAGTAATTTAAGACAAATGGGACCGCAAATGTCGGTAAATACCGCAAAAGTGGGCAGCAAATGTTGAACATGTGACGCCACCAAATGACGAACCTTGCTACACTTGCAGCAATTGGGCTTGTCGATACAACCCTCGCTGGTAGACAGCAGTGCTACACGTCGTTCCGCTAGGATACTTGGTTTCTGAACACCTTTTGTTAATGTGATCAGTTGTAAACGTAGAAGTTACTAAATTGTTGTCTTCGCTGTAACCAAGCAAAAGCTGTTCATATGTTGTGTTTCTTTCCTTTTGTCCATTCTCTTTTTTCTTTACAGGTTTTAGTCAATAAAGAAGACGTAGGTCATTGACTGGTAGCGATGCAATTCGGAAGCTGATGACACAGTATGGAAGGTTATTGTCGTATTGGAGTTTGCAGTTAACCAGCGGAGACCGCAAGATCAAGAAGTAAAATAATGAATATTACCTAAATCTAAGCACATAAGTATCTAACGCAGTGCAAAAAGTACAACATGACCCTAAGCCCCATGTGCTAACGTCGGATAAAGCCCACAGCCACAGCACGTAAATACTTGACTTTGGATGGGATGATCAGGCTTAAACGCTGTAATATTCAACGTTTGTCATCCACTTTTGGGGTATTTACTGACATTTGCAGACCCATGTGTCTCATTTAAATTGCTGGTCTCAGCATCATCTACAACGCTTCGGCGATTTTTAAACTTTAATAAGAATCACTATGTGTAATAGCTTACGTGTTACTTTTGCGATAATTAATGATGTATCAAAAAGGAAAAGTCTATCTATAATTTGCAGAAAATAGCATGTAGCTAATATCTTGAAACTTAGTCTATAAACGAGGCAGAGAAATGATTGAGAAGTCCACTACCAAAGAACTGTGGGTCGTAATGTACGCAGGATTACTAAGTTTTATAACAAAGAGGATATAGCGTAAATATAGCCAATTGTGACAAGTAGCAGTACTATAGGGTTTCACGAAATTTAACAGAAATGCCGGCAGGGTGTGGCCGAGCGGTTCTAGGCGCTACAGTCTCGAACTGCACGACCGCTACGGTCGCAGGTTCGAATCCTGCCTCGGGCATGGATGTGTGTGATGTCTTTAGGTTAATTAGGTTTAAGTAGTTCTAAGTTCTAGGGGACTGATGACCTCAGAAGTTAAGTCCCATAGTGCTCAGAGCCATTTTGTAAAGATCAACGCTGAACTTGAACAGGTCTCATGGGACATCAACCCCTGCAAATGCAACGAACAATAACGAGCAAAATGAGATGAAAGTGGTCAGCACGGCAGAATGCTGTGCGAAGAGGCCCGGATTCTATTCTCGGCTGGGTCGAAGATTTTCTCCGCTCAGGGACTGGAGTTGCGTTGTCTTCATCATCATATCATCCCCAACGACACCCAAGTTGCCGAAGTGTCGTCAACTAAGTAGACTTGCACCAGGCGACCGTTCTACCCGATGGGAGGCCCTCGCCACATGACATTTCTTTCATCGACCCTTCACGTGAATTTATTCGCTGTATCGCTTCGCGTTAGGTTCATATTGAGAGCAACATGTCTCGTCATCGGTCTTCATTTTTCGTGAAAAGAACTGTCCGTGTTTTGCGTTTCAATCAAATGGTGAAAGGCGTCCACGTGTCGTTATTTGTGTTCTGGGGTCAAGGTGTCCGAAACAAACTTTGCACATACTTTTCTTTTCTTCGAAACATTCTGGAGAATGTCTTGAACATTTGATTTAGAGATACTGCCCCACAGCTAATTGTGACACAACAACGCTGACACACTTTGGCCACACGTCAACTTCTCAACATTGCCTGCCCACAACTGACTGCTCAAACGCACATTTGTTGTGTGCAGTAGTTGGTTCACGTGCCACCGACCTTACTGCCCTGACGTCGCTTGTTTGCCAGGAATAAACCCGTCTCTGAACTTCTTGGACCGTGTCTATATGTGTTCAATTCCGCATAGTTTTCGGTACGACTGTGTAAACAATGCGTATTTCAAAAAAATGGCTCTGAGCACTATGGGACTCAACTGCTGTGGTCATAAGTCCCCTAGAACTTAGAACTACTTAAACCCAACTAACCTAAGGACATCACACACATCCATGCCCGAGGCGGTCGTGCGGTTCCAGACTGTAGCGCCTTTAACCGCTCGGCCACTCCGGCCGGCCAATGCGTATTTCAATGTATGTTTCTGTGACAGAGCGTTTAAATGTAAATAAGCAGCAGACATACGATAAACGCCGTGCTTGCACTAACTGATGCATGTTTCTCTGTTCCAGTAACCTCCGGCGTGAGCTGGGAGGAATGGTGGACCTACGATGGAATATCGGGTAAGTCATAGAAAAATATGTTAAATATTCTTCCGTCATATAAAGTAGGCCATCAGACGCATGGTACAATTTACTAATTTTCAGCGTCCAAACCGCCAACACTACTCACGTTTCGCTACGTGTGCTTTGAAGTCAGCGATAGCCGCTGCAGAAAATTACAGTTTTTGTAATAAGACATGTTTTACGTTCCATTCTTTTGTAAATACGAGAGCATACAGGGGTTTTTCTCGTAATAATAACTTTCGCTGTGAGCTGCTGAGCAGATCATTGACGTTTCGTGTCAGATAATTCTACTGGAACGAAGCAGCCAATGTTCGTATTTTCGTCCTAGTTGTCAAGAGAATACCGCTACAATCTCATTACGGGTCAGTAAACTGCTTCAGAGGCTAAACTGACTGAATTTCACGGAACAAAGTGGAGTAACGCTAAAAATAATGTAACCCGATGTAGGTGGAAGAGCGGGAACAAATTGCACCGTACAGAATGTGTCCTGCGTTTAATGAATTTTTCACTACGTACTCTAAACGCGCGGCATAGAAGTCCAGATGTACTTTGAGTGAGCTCTCCATCCTACACAAAGTAATCACTGTATTTTACACTCTTTAAGATACTTTAAAAACAGCATTATTTAAGTAAAAAGCTTCTTCACTAGTAACTTCGTAGAGGACGAATCCTTTACATGCTTATTACAGATATCTGGAAGCTCCTCCTCGAAGTGGCAGACCACATCATTTAGCAGTTGTTGTGTGTAGTGGTTGTTAAATGCATGTTAACGTGCACGTCGAGAAATAACAATTAGAACAAAATACATATTACAGAAAATCCTAAGAGGTGTCCTTACTTTCAAGATCTTCAGATTAATAGGAGAAAACATCATTAATTGTAGGAATTTCAGCATTTTCTGAATTTACTGACATCTAATATAAGTTTTATAAGTTAAATGCTAACAATGTGAAGACCATTCGCTCAGAAACACATGTCGAAAGGTTCGAAAATAATTTTTATACAATTTAAAAGATGTAACGCAATAGGTGGAGAGGGGGAAAATGGTAGAGTTTATTGGCAGGCCTTCTAAATTGTACCACTGGTATTTATATATTGTACCACTAAGGACTGTCTCAACTTTAGCAAGAAAGACAGAAATTTTTTGAGGTGACCGTTATTTATTTTAATTTTGAAGTCATTTCCATACAAAAAGGAATCCTTAATAGATACATTATATAGTTTAGGAACTGCAGTGAACAGTTTCAATAATAGCTACTCATTAAGATTTGCAACTATTAAAATAAAATACTTTCTTCTTTACACTTACTTTCGCTCACCAGGCGCAGGACCATACACAACATTTGAGGCACTTAATCGTTTCTTCCTTCCGGTCAATTTTTCAGAACTTGTAGAACCAGCTTATACACAATTTCGACTTTTGGTTCTGCTAATTTTCGTTCTGTTACAGGTACTTTTCACGTTCTAAGAGTCTTTGTCAAGCAGAAATATCTTTTAGGGATTACTGGTCTCAACGGCAGGTGATGCAGCTCTGTTTCTTTTTAATTTCTTAAGAGCTGGGATATGGGAAATATCTTTGGGCTTACTGACTCTGTCCTCCTGTAGGTTTGTTTTGTGGGAGCTGAAGGATTCACAGTGCATCACTTGCATTAGTTCGTGCTGATGTTCCTTGGGAGTTCTTGAGATATCTGTTCAAACGTTTCCTCTTCCTCATTTCTTGCTTATGATTCTGGTTGGGATTTCGTCGCCATGGAATCCGAATCCAGAAAAATGCGTAGATCCAGTGACCGGACTCCAGTTTTGAAGAATCCAATGACGCATTTTGCTGTCAGAGTTTGTGCGAAGCCATTTGTCAGCTCTTGGTTGTAACATGCTGGAAGTGACTTAGAAAATGCTACGGCTGTTGACTATAACGTTTGAGTGGTGTTTGGAGCCAGTTAAGGTACTGCGAAACCACTATTTCTAGCTGGAGTAAAAGCTTACAGATTTTCGCATGTGTTGCACGTCCGTCTAATATTAATAACATTTTTCTGTTAGAGTCATGCCTTACAATTTTGATGAAGTGCTCCATCCGCTAAACAAAGAATTCTCTGGTCATCCACTCACTGTCTGAAATTGGTAAATATGGTGTCAGATGGAACTCCAGGTTTTAAACTACCAGAGAATCATTTCTTCTTAAACACTAGCACTGGTGGCACATACCTACAGAAGCACTGAAGCAACAGTCACATGATTGTGGTATCTGTCCCTCTTTCTGCTGTAGTTAGAGTCTCCATTTTCTGCTTCCGTCGTCGTAAAATGATCTTTTGAGGTTTCTGTACTATGGATAGGCTAGTGTCGTCCATATTGAACATCTGCATAGCCTGAAAACTATGTTCGTCCACTAAATGAGAAAGAACTTCAAAAAGCCTTCTTTGTTGAAGCAAGCTGCTCTAGTTGCCGAAGAGGCTTCTGCTTTGAGAAGATATAATTCAAGATGCCGAAGTATGAACCTATAATACCATAGTTTACCTCCCATCACATTTTTAAATCTGGGTGTAATCCCATTTGCTTCTGGAAAAATCAAACGATAGCCCTTGTAAGTAGGCTCGCGAACATAAAAGCATTTGAGATTCAAGAAGCAGAAAGCGACTCACCAGTTCGTCTTCGGGGCTCAAGTAAGTAAAGGACCATGTTTCTACTCCGTCTGATATGATAACTTCTCTCCAGTTTTTCTTTAATTACATGATTGCCAGCTAACATCGCTTATGAATATATGCTTCAGCAACATTACGCAGCGCGGTAACTAAAGTAAGATAATATACGAAAACTATAAGCATAGTTTTAACATATATAATTCTTTCTGTAGTTAAACAAAAAAGGGTACGAATATAGTCTTTGAAACACAACAAGTAACCAAACATCTTGTATTTATATATCTACAATTGTAAACACAAGTAACAGTAGAGTTACTACAGGATGACAATTACTGAACTACGTATAAAGAAAGTAAATTAGTTATAAACTACGGCGTTTACACACTTCATTCAACATATTAAGGTCACTAGAGATGTTAGAATGTAGGTTATGACATGTTCGATATGCGTGGCATCTTTGGCGATGATGTGGCGCAGAGGAATAGAGAAATTCTGCGTAACCCGCTGAATAGTGATGCTGTCAGTGACCTCCTGAATGGCTTTTTTTAGCTCAACAATGGTTTTGGGGTATTGCTGTACACCTTGTCCGTAATATAGCCCCACAAGAATGCGTCGCATTTGTTCAGATCCGGAGAATATGGCGAACAATCGAGGCCCATGCCAATGGCTTCTGAGTACCCCAGAGCCAGAATTCGGTCCTCAAAGTGCTCCTTCAGGACATCAAACACTCTCCCCCTTTGCTGGGGTCGAGCTTCGTATTGCAGGAACCACATCTTGTTGAAATGAAGGTCACTCCGGATAACTACACTTCTGGCCATTAAAATTGCTACACCACGAATATGACGTGCTATAGACGCCAAATTTAACCGACCGGAAGAAGTTGCTGTGATATGCAAATGATTAGCTTTTCAGAGAATTCACACAAGGTTGGAGCCAGTGGCTACACCTACTACGTGCTGACATGAGGAAAGTTTCCAACCGATATCTCATACACAAACAGCAGTTGACCGGCGTTGCCTGGTCAAATGTTGTTGTGATACCTCGTGTAAGGAGGAGAAATGTGGACCATCACGTTTCCGACTTTGACAAGGGTCGGATTGTAGCATATCGCGATTACGGTTTATCGTATCGCGACATTGCTGCTCGCGTTGGTCGACATCCAATGACTGTTAGCAGAATATGGAATCGGTGGGCTCAGGAGGGTAATACGGAACGCCGTGCTGAATCCCAACGGCCTCGTATCACTAGCAGTCGAGATGACAGGCATCTTATCCGCATGGCTGTAACGGATCGTGCACCCACGTCTCGATCCCTGAGGCAACAGATGGGGACGTTTGCAAGACAACAACCATCTGCAGTAACAGTTCGACGACGTTTGCAGCAGCATGGACTATCAGCTCGGACACCACGGTTGCGGTTACCCTTGTCGCTGCGTCATAGACAGGAGCACCTGCGATGGTGCACTCAACGACGAACCTGAGTGAACGAATGACAAAACATCATTTTTTCAGATGAATCCAGGTTCTGTTTACAGCTTCATGATGGTCGCATCCGTGTTTGGCGACATCGCGGTGAACGCACGTTGGAAGCGTGTATTCGTCATCGCCATACTGGCGTATTACCCGGCGTGATGGTATGGGGTGGCACTGGTTACACGTCTCGGTCACCTCTTGTTCGCATTGACGGCACTTTGAGCTGTGGACGTTACATTTCAGATGTGTTACGACCCGTGGCTCTACCCTTCATTCGATCCCTGCGAAACCCTACATTTCAGCAGGATAATGCACGACCGCATGTTGCAGGTCCTGTACCGGCCTTTCGGGATACAGAAAACGTTCGACTGCTGCCCTGGCCAGCACATTCTCCAGATCTCTCACCAATTGTTAACATCTGATCAACAGTGCCCGAGCAACTGGCTCGTCATAATACGCCAGACACTACTGTTGATGAACTGTGGTATCGTGTTGAAGCTGCATGGGCAGCTGTACCTGTACACGCCATCCAAGCTCTGTTTGACTCAATGTCCAGGCGTATCAAGGCGTATTGCAGCCAGAGGTGGTTGTTCTGGATGCTGAATTCTCAGGATCTATGCACCCAAATTGCGTGAAAATGTATCACATGTCAGTTCTAGTATTATATATTAGTCCAATGAATACCCGTTTATCATCTGCATTTCTTCTTGGTGTAGCAATTTTAATGGCCAGTAGTGAAGGATGAAAGTATATTTCAGAACCTCCAGGTACCGTTCGGGAGTCATCGTGGAATATCGCGCCGATTATTCTGTGACTGGACTTTGCACACCGTACACCCAACTGTTGTGAATGAAGAGGCTTGTCGATAGCGAAAAGTGGATTCTCAGTCCCCCAGATGTTCCAATTTTGCTTAGTGATGAACCTATCGAAATGAAAGTGGGCTTCGTCGCTGATCCATGGTAATACCCATTATGCTCTGCTGCCTAACGTGGACTATCCAGAAGTTATGACGATTTTATTTCATGTAGTTCAGTAATTGTCACGCAGTAAGTCAAATCAGCTGTAAACGTTTATCATGAACATTGCTTGAAAGTACTGGTACACCAGTACTGTTTATAAGAACACTCGTGGTGCAATTCATAAGACGATGCCATACTTCATAAACTTATTTCTTACTGACAGAACCTAGGAAGTTATTATACGTTCCTGCTCTACATTGGCACTTATTAAGTGTAGTTACATGCTGAATAATTTCCCATATAAATAGACTTTACACATCTTTAAGTGAACTGATGCGTAGCTCCACAAACAAATACTTACCTCCTGAGAGCACAAAATAAACTTGAACCACTATACTCCAGAAGTCTCAACAGTGCGACAAACTGGTCACGTACAACAGCTAGATAAAATTTAATACACAACAGATAGCATCACCATGCAGATAGTTTGATAGGTATGTTGTTGGTACAGTAAGACATTACCCCAAACAAATCACTCGAGGTGGAACATACTTTTGTGACTCGGTAGTGCAATAGCAAGGAACATTGATTTACAATTTACCAATAAAATGTGATGAACCTCCTCCTGACCGTTTCTAGATGTTTGTTGGGTACTCTTAGAAAATAAAGCCTTCCTTAGGAACGTATGACGGTAACGATTCGTTTCAACTTAACATAAAAATTTGAAACCCAAATTATTTATTTACGCACTGATTGTTTACGTTTCTTACACCGTATGTGTGTACGATAGGCCGATGGGCCAGCTTGATAGAGTGCTTACGTGATTCGACTACATGAGATACTTTGTGTAAAAACTGCATATGCCTTCTTACCCCGACCGCGGCTCGTGGTCTTGCGGTAGCGTTCTCGCTTCCCGCGCACGGGGTCCGGGGTTCGATTCCCGGCGTGGTAGGAGATTTTCTCTGCCTCGAGATGACTGGGTGTTGTGTGTCTTTCATCATCGTTTCATCCTCATTCACTCGCAAGTCGCCGTAGTGGCGTTAAGGAACTTGTGGAGCGGCGGCCACCAATGCCATTTGCTTATTATGCCTTTTACCCCAATTATCCATGCAAAGTTAGCTACAATATCACCAAAATTTTGCATTAGGTAGACTGCATATTCCCATTTCACTATAGAAGGGCAAATCGTGTATACTGCTAGTTAGAGCGCCACGTTATCATCACACCAGCAGGGGGGGAGAGTGTGTCTCTGTGCGCTGCCACAAGGCCTCGTGAAAACGAATTCTTATAAAACGACGGAAGCTGAAGAGACGAAGATGAAGAGCAACCGAAGCTTCTGTGCCTCCGACGATAGTTAGTTAAAGAAAAAAAAACAGTCACCAGGTGAAACTTCCTGTTAGATTACAACTGTATGCTGTACACAGTTTTCATCTTCCAGGAAGTTTCATGTTAGTGCACACTCCGCTGCAGAGTAAAAATCTCATTCCAGTCACCAGATGCTCGGCCACAGTTGCAATATCCTTCCTCTGGATCACAGAATGATCAGTTAATTTTTGATACATGATGTGGCTATACCCAGAAACCTTTCCAATAAGCAAACCTCCTATAGATTACAAAATTGTTGAGGCTGTCTTGGTCACTTGTTGTCGCACTGCCTCATAGCTTTCGTCTCCGGATCCGTTGCCGAAAAGTTGGTGACTGTTGTTTTTTTACGACGCGCAGCGAATCTACACTTAGAAAATTTTTACTTTAACTGACTAGCGTCGGAAGCATACACAGCTACAAAATGCATTACCTCCGCTGGCCCTTTAGAGCAGGGCAACCAAGTACTAATTTAATTTTTCTTATCCTATGTAAATTAAAAAGTTTTGGCCAGTGTTGTTTACCGGAGTTGGTCATAGTTTCTCGATAGTGATTAGCCTTTTCTGTTGCTTTCTATATGTTCTTTTCGTTGTCAACAGAGACTGAAGTCGAAAATCTTCACTGTTATTTCACTGATCAATGTATTCATGTCTGTAGAAGCCTCATTCACGTTGAACTGCGTCTGATACCTAACTGGGCGCATCCTCCCCCTTCCCCCCCAGGAACCTTGGAACTGCCGTCGGTGGGGAGGCTTGCGTGTCTCAAGGATACAGATAGCCGCTCTGCAGGTGTAATGACAACGTAGGGACCAGACAAACGTGTGGTTCCTAAAGAGGGACAGCAGCCTTTTCAGTAGTTGCAGGGGCAACAGTCTGGATGATCGACTTATCTGGTCTTGTAACATTAACCAAAACGATCTTGCTGTGTTGGTACTGTGAACGGATGAAAGCAAGGGTAAACTACAGCCGTAATTTTCCCCGAGGGCACGCAGCTTTACTGTATGGTTAAATGATGATGTCGTCCTCTTGGGTAAGATATTCCGGAGGCAAAATAGTCCCCCATTCGTATCTCCGGGCGGAGACCACTCAGGAGAATGAAAACTGGCGTTCTACGAATCGGACCGTGGAATGTCAGATCCCTTAGTCGGGCAGGTAGGTTAGAAAATTTAAAAACGGAAATGGATAGGTTAAAGTTAGATATAGTGGGAATTAGTGAATTAGTGACTGGAATACTCTCTTTCAAATTCTGAAGGTGGCAGGCGTAAAATACAGCGAGCGAAGGGCTGTTTACGATTTGTGCAGAAAGCAGATGGCAGTTATAAGAGTCGAGGAACATGACAGGGAAGCAGTGGTTGGGAAGGGAGTGAGACAGGGTTGTAGCCCCTCCCAGATGCTATTCAATCTGTATGTTGAGCAAGCAGTAAAGGAGAAGAAAGAAAAGTTCGAAGTAGGTATTAAAATCCATGGAGAAGAAATAAAAGCTTTGAGGTTTGCCGATGACATTGTAATTCTGTCAGAGACAGCAAAGGACTTGGAAGAACAGTTTAACGGAATGGACAGTGTCTGGAAAGGAGGGTATAAGATGAACATCAACAAACGCAAAACGAGAATAATGGAATGTAGTCGAATTAAATCGGGTGATGCTGCGGGAATTAGATTAGGAAATGAGACACTTAAAATAGTAAAGGAGTTTTTCTATTTGTGGAGTAAAATAACTGAAGATGATCGAAGTAGAGAGGATACAAGATGTAGGCTGGCAATGGCAAGGAAAGCGTTTCTGAAGAAGAGAAATTTGTTAACATCGAGTAGAGATTTAAGTGTCAGGAAATCGTTTCTGAAAGTATTTGTATGGAGTGTAGCCATATATGGAAGTGAAACATGAACGATAAATAGTTGAGACACGAAGAGAATTGAAGCTTTCGAAATGTGGTGCTATAGAAGAATGCTGAAGATTAGATGGGTAGATCATGTAAATAATGAGAAGGTATTGAATAGAATTTCTGGCACAACTTGACAAGAAGAAGGGATCGTTTGGTAGGATATGTTGCGAGGCATCAAGTGATCACCAGTTTAGTATTGGAGGGCTGCGTGGAGGGTAAATACCGTAGAGGGAGACCAAGAGATGAATACACTAAGCAGATTCAGAAGGATGTACGTTGCAGTAGTTACTTAGAGGTGAAGAAGCTTGCACAGGATAGAGTAGCATGGAGAGCCGCATCAAACCAGTCTTAGACTGAAGACCACAAAAACAACAACCTTAATGGATGTCTTCCTGGATTCGAATAATGTTGAGTAATGTACTGCCTCACATAAAATTGCATATTTGGCTGCACGTGTTTGGCGTATGATTTTTAACAAACATTGTGCCAAAAGTCTGGTATACAACCATAAGGAAGGCAGATTAAGGATCAACATCTTGCCGAATAGGAAGTTATCAAAAAAGGAGCGCAAACTGGGAAGATACAGAATTGGATAGTGAAATCTGCGCTTTTTCATACGAGCTATTCAAGCGTGTATATTCAGCGTTGTAGGAAAAAGACGAAAAAACGAGATACGGGTTATTGGACGGTGATCTGAATACCGATTTTTTTTGGAAGCAATTCCCTTGCTCATTGGACATGAAGTCTTGCTCCTTGGCGTAATATTATAAGGCTTCGCTTAGCGTGCCTATACAGTAATGATGTAAATGCTTTCACCAGCTTCTAATTCGTCGAATAACACCTTTATTGATCAGTAACTACTTTCAGGTCTGTATGTAGCTCACACTGTTTTACTCCTAAAAAATATTCTCATATTTTGAATTGAAAGCTGTCTGCTGTTGCAAGCCTGTAGAAATACTATTAGTCAAATAAGAATGAGGTATAATAAACTTTCGTCTCGTCAGTCGACGTTATTTTATTTTCGACTTCTAACAGCCGTGGTCATAATGAAACCATCACTGGATAAGCTTGAAATTTTCTTGGGGGAGATGGCATCGGATAGTGTGGTGGAACCTGCACAATGTTTCAACGTGATAAGCTGTCACGCCTGAACATAACTGCTCAAGCGTTATAACGCCGCGCATGCATTTGACAGCAAATCGATATATATGTTGTGCCCATGAAACGAAATTCTCAGCTGAAAATTGTTCTTACTTTCCAGTATGCTTTTGACAAGAAAGATCCATACATATTATAAAAATGTATGGCAGTGAGAGCCTGTTGTGTGGGTATATGTGTGTATGTGTGTGTGTGTGTGTGTGTGTGTGTGACCATTTCAAGCAAACTTGGTAGACACATATATATCCCTTACTGTCAGACAACAATCGCTATGAGGTAAGAACCACTTACCTGTTATAGCTCCAAAGATATGACGTTATAAACACTGAGATACGTGAAAAAAATGTCGTATCACGTTTGATGTTTTAATATATTTATTCTTTACTACCAAGACACTGGTACAGTCGAGTGAACTTGTGGAAATCCCTAATAGCTTTCAACTGCGAAAGGCAAACGGCTGTAGGCGAAACCAATAGCCGTATTTAGGGATATGAAGTGGATTTGTCATAGAGACATTTACAAAACGGCGTGGTAGAAACGTGAAGCAACTGCGCCCAGCGTACATAAACTGTCCGGAGTCATATTCTTTCATATGGAGACTTTACTTAGGAATTTGTACTTTACGCATATTTCTTTGTACGACTTTTCATAATTTCAAAGGTGTATTCATGAATACGAGGAAAGGAAATTTTTCGATATTTCACTTCAAAGACAGCTCACTTTTTTATAGTTTCTAGTAGAAAACTGGCAAAAGGAATATTTAAAAAAAATTCTTTATTCAAATTAGTGTAATTATACATATCAACCCACTACCTAAGTACATTAGTGAGTCCTAGTTTCATATTATTTTACATTTCTGCAGCTTGATTTATAACACTACAGGTATAATACTTTATTCCTTCACCACTACAGGGATCTGTAGTCTACTGTTATTCAATTTATGCATGTATCTAAGTGCTAGTTAATTTTAACTTCCTCTACAACTATTATTGTTAGAGTGCAACTTTACTTATCATATTGATCTACACTACCTGCAGCGTTACAGGTGTGTCAGCAATCTACAAACCTATGTTATTGTTGGCCTTGCCCACCGAGTTAACCCCAGTGGGCGTGCCCCTGGCACTGTGCTGGCCCATGACTTACTGCAGTACTATGCTAATAACTATTCCTTTCTAAATCTACAACTAACCTATTTGTAATATCTACTGTCATAGTTGGTGCTTGTCGCAAGTCCAGGCACCGGCGGAACAGGGTAGGTGCACGGAGTCTAAGTCAAGTATTGATTATTTATTGATTGATTGATTGTTCCTTGAGAATTCCCTAAGGTCTTTTCTGGAAATTTCCTCTGAAAGTTTGTCCAGGATGTAAAATGTGTCCTCTTGCCTGAGCAGGTGGTGCGTATCGCGGTTAGGAAGTAGTTGTCTAAGCTGATGTGCAACATCGTCGAAGAGTCAGTCGTACACCACATGGTCTGGAGTGCCTTGCACAACAGCACAGTCACACGTTGATGTAGCCCGCTTCCAAAACCGACGCAGGTATGTCGGGTAGGGTCCATGTCCAGTAACAAATTGCAGCAGTCCTCTGGATGGTTTGACGTACGTAAGCCTTGAACGTTCCGCAATGTTTGGCAGCAGCTCGTAAGTTCTTCGCCCAGTTTCATCATTATCCCTTTGATATTATTTCCTGTATTTTGTCCCTCCTCCCCTTCTTCACTCAGTACCAGGCAGCCTGTTCCCCAATTTTTATGTCCAGTGGACAGAGCCCCATTAGTACTAGAAGTGTCTAACCAGGAGTTGTTCTGTATGCTCCTACTGAGCGCAGGAGCATGTTTCGCTGCACCCTTCTTACGGCCATGGCAGGCATAACCCTCGTGAGCCTGTGTGCCCAGACCCCTGACCCGTATCCTACTATCGTAGTTAGGATGCTATTGTGGTATAATTTAATTAGGTCAGGTGGGAGATGGAAGCGTTTGTGACCAATTCCGATGAGGTCATTTAACATTACCAATGATCTTTGTAATACGGTGTCAATGTGTGATCCATAGTTCCACCTCTCATCGACGACTACAAGTAGGTAACGGGCATCACGGGGCCGAAGAACTGGTGAGCCGTTAATTCTTACGGTTGGCCTTTGAGTATCAAATACATGGATTTTCTAGGGCCAAAATGTTCTCAGTAGTTCTTTTTATTACTAGCTGACAAACCCGACATTTGTTTGTTGTGGTCTTCAGTCCTGAGACTGGTTTGATGCAGCTCTCCATGCTACTCTATCCTGTGCAAGCTTCTTCATGTCCCAGTACTTACTGCAACCTACATCCTTCGCCGGCCGGTTTGGCCGAGCGGTTCGAGACGCTTCAGTCTGGAACCGCGCGACCAAAACGGCCGCACGTTCGAATCCTGCCTCGGGCATGGACGTGTGTGATGTCCTTGGGTTAGTTAGGTTTAAGTATTTCTAAGTTCTAGGGGACTGATGACCTCAGTTGTTCAGTCCCATAGTGCTCAGAGCCTACATCCTTCTGAATCTGCTTAGTGTATTCATCTCTTGGTCTCCCTCTACCATTTTTACCCTCCACGCTGCCCTCAAATGCTAAATTTGCGATCCCTTGATACCTCTGAACATGTCCTACCAACCGGTCCCTTCTTCGTGTCAAGTTGTGCCACAAACTCCTCTTCTCCCCAATGCTATTCAATACCTCCTCATTAGTTGTGTGATCTACCCATCTAATCTTCAGTATTCTTCTGTAGCACCACATTACGAAAGCTTCTATTGTCTTCTTGTCCAAACTATTCTGCCTCGTGATGACTGGGTGTTGTGTGTTGTATTTAGGTTAGTTAGGTTTACGTAGTTCTAAGTTCTAGGGGACTGATGACCATAGCTGTTAAGTCCCATAGTGCTCAGAGCCATTTGAACCAATTTTTCCAAACTATTTATCGTCCATGTTTCACTTCCATACATGGCTACACTCCATACAAATACTTTCGGAAACGACTTCCTGACACTTATATCTATACTCGATGTTAACAAACCCGACATATACCGGCAAAATTAATTTGCGGGATATGTCGGGCCTGTCAGCTAGTAATAAACAGAACTACTGAGATCAATCTACGAGGCGGGAGAATGGTAATGAAAGCTGCGCGAGAAGAAATTATTCGTTATCGTAGATTCGAAAACTATTGTTAAATACTTGGTCGTTTAATATAGAGACTATAGAGAACTTAAAGCCCCAAAGCTCTCTAAAATCAAAAGAGCATCTTTTTATATACTCAGGAAAGTAATTTCATGTCTGGTTAGACTGACTCCGCCACTAGCCTAAAGCGCAGTTTGTTAAACCTTTAGTTACACTGACAGCGAAAGATAGAGATATCGCATACGGAGGTCCACAGACCATATATTTGTGTTCTAAAAAAAATCTATTCGAAGCGCGGTACAAAGAACAGCGAAAGCGCTTTTCTTTGTCAATGCAATACCCATAAACAACTCGCGCATAGTCAAACAGGCCGGTTACTATTCAGGTAGTCGTCGTACTGGGAAAGGACGGGGTAGGGATGGAGCCAAAAAAAAAAAAAAAAAAAAAAAAAAAAAATGAGAAAAAGAAACGGCCAACGAGTTGCTGTTAGTTGTTCTGCTTTGCATAGCGTATAAATACGCAAGCGCCCGCGGCGGCGAGCTGGCGAACAAAACGCAGGTGGCGTGCGGCTCACCTCCGGCAGCGGCGCGCCACATTCCTGGCGCGCGTTTCCGCCTACTCGCCCGCTCAGCTGATGCATACGCTCCGCCAAATAATATATTTCGCTAGCGAAAGCTGGAAGCTAAAGAAGGGCACTGTGCTGCAGAAAGGAAGGCGGAAGGCTGAGAATTGCTAGGGTCGGAAGAGGAGGGCGGGGGGGAGGCGGGGGGGGGGGGGGGGGGAGGGAGGAGGGTGCTGCCTATGTGCTGCGTTGGGGCATGAGTAGATGTGTGTGTGTGTGTGTGTGTGTGTGTGTCGCAGCATAAATCCACTGGCTACCTGCCGCCTGCGCGCACGTCACGCACGTGAGCGGCGCCACCTTGAAGTACGCCCCCGCGGTATGCGCCGTGCCGTGCCCTGCCCTGCCGAGAGCCGCGCAGCACAAACTGAAAACATAAAACACTGGCGTCCGCTGCGAATGTTCGGCCGGCGCTGCTTTGCATAATGCGACCCCCGAGCCCGCCGCGCCGCGGCCCGCCTCGCTGTTCCCGTTACTGTAGCAGAGAACGGCACAGCACGATTGCCACAGCCTCCCTCGAGTACGCTGTGTCGTGTCGGGATGGCAAAGAAGAGAAAAAGACTGCAGAGTCAAATACAGAAGCTGCAGTATCCTTGCGCAGTTTCACTTTGTTCCAGCTATATTACTAACAAGGAAACCGCTTGAGCTCAATCTTTAGTAAGGCTCATTTGAAAGCGTTGTATTAACAATTATGGCAGACAAGGTGCTAGCTAGTAATATATACTAAGATGGTATCTGTTCTTTCGGACATGTCCGAAAGAACAGATACCATCGGCGACCATACAGCTCGTTAGAACGAAATTACAATGAAATTAACACCCTTAGCTGCTTCCAGGCGTTGACATACGTCAACGGGGACAGATGAAAATGTGTTCCCTGACCGGGACTCGAACCCGGGATCTCCTGCTTACATGGCAGGCGCTCTATCCAGCTGAGCCACCGAGGACACAGAGGATAGCGTGACTGCAGGGATTTATCTATGGCACGCCTCCCGCGAAACCCAGATTCTCAACGTGTAGTCCCGTACTACATTCGTAGTGGCCCCGCCCATTATACTAATTACTCGCGGCGCGTTGCCGATTCCTGTAAGAGTTCGGGCACTGTTTGTGCATTCGCACATAAGAATAAGATGGTCAAGTGGCCGGTAACCCTTATGCCGTGTAAGCAGGAGATCCCAGGTTCGAGTCCCGGTCGGGGAACGCATTTTCATCTGTCCCCGTTGACGTATGTCAACGCCTGTAAGCAGCTAAGGGTGTTCATTTCATTGTAATTTCTAGCTAGTAATCACTCATAATGAGCGTCAGGGGGGCGACAGAAAAAGAGTGTTCGAAAGGTACAGAAGTCAACCTTCTATGGGATCTACGTACTATACTACAAAAAAAGGACATTGCTGACATTCAAGAAATGTTCTAGACAAAACATTAACTTGCGCCACGAACACCGAATGAAAAATGGCACGCCATAGTGTTTACAGAGGTTCGCAACGTGGAGATTGAAGCTGGACTTCTTGGGAATTACAAACCGCCCATGGCGTTCAACTAGGCATCCACTCTTACCGAATGCATATAGAATCACATTGGTGTAACGGGGTGAAGAGAGCTGATGGAATCTGATGGCATGCAGTCGAATGCTAAATGGTTTGTCGAGGAGATTATCGTGGTACTGGCTATCGTTTAAGAGGCAGCTGCAGGCAGTGCCATAACAAGTTTCATAGACAGCGTAAAAATAAACATCCAGAAGATCAGTTTGTCCAGTGGTCCCAGGCAATACAAACTGAAATGGCACTTACTTTTCACGAATGATGGTTTGCTCTAAAGAAGTATGATTTTTATACATAGACCAAGAATCAATTATTATTATTATTAGCACTCCGTCGTCAGGCCACGAGTGGCCTACCGGGACCATCCGACCGCCTTGTCATCCTCAGTGGAGGATGCGGATAGGAGGGGCGTGGGGTCAGCACACCGTCCTCCCGGTCGTTATGATGGTATTCTTGACCGAAGCCGCTACTATTCGGTCGAGTAGCTCCTCAACTGGCATCACGAGGCTGAGTGCACCTCGAAAAATAGCAACAGCGCATGGCGGCCTGGATGGTCACCCATCCAACGGCCGACCACGCCCGACAGCGCTTAACTTCGGTGATCTCACTGGAACCGGTGTATCCACTGCGGCTAGGCCGTTGCCTTAGACCGGGAATGAAGCAAAAGCAAATTATTTTGACCAGCTATTGGCCAAAATCAGTGCCCATATCATTGTAGTAGTTATCTTACGCCCACTTCCCCACTCTTGCTTGCTGTGACGTAAATATTCCCTACTGCCCTTGCAAGATCAAGCACACGAGAAAGAATCGTAGGGGGCAGAGAACGTCCTACTTGTTGCAACACAATAAATAACTTTCCCGACAATTTACCATCCAGACTATCAGTTAGCTTAATTCTAACTGAATGCGTTAAGGCGCTGGTGTTAGTTGACGTTGATATAACTGTCTTGGTATCTCTTATTTCCAGGGTTCCTTTCTTACGCATTTTCTCATCAAGACCCCATTGTTGCAAACAAATTCCTTAATCAACTACAGGATAAGTTCGTTTAGCCCATTTACGAATATCCGGGCCGATTCCGC
This sequence comes from Schistocerca serialis cubense, assembly GCF_023864345.2. NCBI lineage: Eukaryota > Metazoa > Arthropoda > Insecta > Orthoptera > Acrididae > Schistocerca > Schistocerca serialis. The sequence continues at coordinate 609,412,673 of NC_064641.1, read as the reverse complement.
AATTTGCTGTGCCTCGTGAAATCGACGCTTTGTTTGAAGTATCGTTATCTTACATCTTCTAGTTCTGCAGCACTGTTTGAAGTTGTGCAACCATCCACTGCTTGCTTTTATATCACTGTAATCTGTGTCGCGAGCAATTTGATGCTCATAACATAGTAGATCGCTAACATGCACATCCTGTAAATTGTATCGAGTATCCTTTTTTTTTTTTACTATGCTACGAAAGATCTTCCATGAACGTAATTACGTTTAGTACCCGCTCCTTGGACAACGATATTCCTTTAATGTGTTTCACTGGAGACGGGATTTGTGGATCCCTGACCGACAAGGATGATGAGCTTCGTGGCTCGACACCTTTTTCAGTATGACTTTTACTTGTTAAGGACGTATCATCATCATTCTACCCCTCATGAATATTGACCGCGCAGTTGAGCGTATACGACATCCCAAATGCCACTGGCTCATCTCGCAGAAACGCTACTAGTTCGTCTGCCACTTCTTTCTGACTCTGCAAAATTCCTTAGATTCCTTTCTGACGAAATATCAGTCTCGAAAACTGTCGTAGGTGTAATGCAATGTTTGCTTTGTTTATCGCTGCTGTTGCTCTGCTTTTTATCAACACTAATACCACTACCCCCCCCCTCCCCCCATGAACCATGGACCTTGCCGTTGGTGGGGAGGCTTGCGTGCCTCAGCGATACAGATAGCCGTACCGTAGGTGCAACCACAACGGAGGGGTATCTGTTGAGAGGCCAGACAAACGTGTGGTTCCTGAAGAGGGGCAGCAGCCTTTTCAGTAGTTGCAAGGGCAACAGTCTGGATGATTGACTGATCTGGCCTTGTAACAATAACCAAAACGGCCTTGCTGTGCTGGTACTGCGAACGGCTGAAAGCAAGGGGAATCTACAGCCGTAATTTTTCCCGAGGGCATGCAGCTTTACTGTATGATTACATGATGATGGCGTCCTCTTGGGTAAAATATTCCGGAGGTAAAATAGTCCCCCATTCGGATCTCCGGGCGGGGACTACTCAAGAGGATGTCGTTATCAGGAGAAAGAAAACTGGCGTTCTACGGATCGGAGCGTGGAATGTCAGATCCCTTAATCGGGCAGGTAGGTTAGAAAATTTAAAAAGGGAAATGGATAGGTTGAAGTTAGATATAGTGGGAATTAGTGAAGTTCGGTGGCAGGAGGAACAAGACTTCTGGTCAGGTGACTACAGGGTTATAAACACAAAATCAAATAGGGGTAATGCAGGAGTAGGTTTAATAATGAATAGGAAAATAGGAATGCGGGTAAGCTACTACAAAAAGCATAGTGAACGCATTATTGTGGCCAAGATAGATACGAAGCCCACGCCTACTACAGTAGTACAAGTTTATATGCCAACTAGCTCTGCAGATGACGAAGAAATTGAAGAAATGTATGATGAAATAAAAGAAATTATTCAGATTGTGAAGGGAGACGAAAATTTAATAGTCATGGGTGACTGGAATTCGATTGTAGGAAAAGGGAGAGAAGGAAACATAGTAGGTGAATATGGATTGGGGGACAGAAATGAAAGAGGAAGCCGCCTGGTCGAATTTTGCACAGAGCACAACATAATCATAACTAACACTTGGTTTAAGAATCATGAAAGAAGGTTGTATACATGGAAGAACCCTGGAGATACTAAAAGGTATCAGATAGATTATATAATGGTAAGACAGAGATTTAGGAACCAGGTTTTAAATTGTAAGACATTTCCAGGGGCAGATGTGGACTCTGACCACAATCTATTGGTTATGACCTGTAGATTAAAACTGAAGAAACTGCAAAAAGGTGGGAATTTAAGGAGATGGGACCTGGATAAACTAAAAGAACCAGAGATTGTACAGAGATTCAGGGAGAGCATAAGGGAGCAATTGACAGGAATGGGGGAAATAAATACAGTAGAAGAAGAATGGGTAGCTTTGAGGGATGAAGTAGTGAAGGCAGCAGAGGATCAAGTAGGTAAAAAGACGAGGGCTAGTAGAAATCCTTGGGTAACAGAAGAAATATTGAATTTAATTGATGAAAGGAGAAAATATAAAAATGCAGTAAGTGAAACAGGAAAAAAGGAATACAAACGTCTCAAAAATGAGATCGACAGGAAGTCCAAAATGGCTAAGCAGGGATGGATAGAGGACAAATGTAAGGATGTAGAGGCCTATCTCACTAGGGGTAAGATAGATACCGCCTACAGTAAAATTAAAGAGACCTTTGGAGATAAGAGAACGACTTGTATGAATATCAAGAGCTCAGATGGAAACCCAGTTCTAAGCAAAGAAGGGAAAGCAGAAAGGTGGAAGGAGTATATAGAGGGTCTATACAAGGGCGATGTACTTGAGGACAATATTATGGAAATGGAAGAGAATGTAGATGAAGATGAAATGGGAGATATGATACTGCGTGAAGAGTTTGACAGAGCACTGAAAGACCTGAGTCGAAACAAGGCCCCCGGAGTAGACAATATTCCATTGGAACTACTGACGGCCGTGGGAGAGCCAGTCCTGACAAAACTCTACCATCTGGTGAGCAAGATGTATGAAACAGGCGAAATACCCTCAGACTTCAAGAAGAATATAATAATTCCAATCCCAAAGAAAGCAGGTGTTGACAGATGTGAAAATTACCGAACTATCAGTTTAATAAGTCACAGCTGCAAAATACTAACACGAATTCTTTACAGACGAATGGAAAAACTAGTAGAAGCCAACCTCGGGGAAGATCAGTTTGGATTCCGTAGAAACACTGGAACACGTGAGGCAATACTGACCTTACGACTTATCTTAGAAGAAAGATTAAGGAAAGGCAAACCTACGTTTCTAGCATTTGTAGACTTAGAGAATGCTTTTTACAATGTTGACTGGAATACTCTCTTTCAAATTCTAAAGGTGGCAGGGGTAAAATACAGGGAGCGAAAGGCTATTTACAATTTGTACAGAAACCAGATGGCAGTTATAAGAGTCGACGGACATGAAAGGGAAGCAGTGGTTAGGAAGGGAGTAAGACAGGGTTGCAGCCTCTCCCCGATGTTGTTCAATCTGTATATTGAGCAAGCAGTAAAGGAAACAAAAGAAAAATTCGGAGTAGGTATTAAAATTCATGGAGAAGAAATAAAAACTTTGAGGTTCGCCGATGAGATTGTAATTCTGTCAGAGACAGCAAAGGACTTGGAAGAGCAGTTGAATGGAATGGACAGTGTCTTGAAAGGAGGATATAAGATGAACATCAACAAAAGCAAAACAAGGATTATGGAATGTAGTCTAATTAAGTCGGGTGATGCTGAGGGAATTAGATTAGGAAATGAGGCACTTAAAGTAGTAAAGGAGTTTTGCTATTTGGGGAGCAAAATAACTGATGATGGTCGAAGTAGAGAGGATATAAAATGTAGGCTGGCAATGGCAAGGAAAGCGTTTCTGAAGAAGAGAAATTTGTTAACATCCAGTATAGATTTAAGTGTCAGGAAGTCATTTCTGAAAGTATTCGTATGGAGTGTAGCCATGTATGGAAGTGAAACATGGACGATAAATAGTTTGGACAAGAAGAGAATAGAAGCTTTCGAAATGTGGTGCTACAGAAGAATGCTGAAGATTAGATGGGTAGATCACATAACTAGTGAGGAAGTATTGAATAGGATTGGGGAGAAGAGAAGTTTGTGGCACAACTTGACCAGAAGAAGGGATCGGTTGGTAGGACATGTTGTGAGGCATCAAGGGATCATCAATTTAGTATTGGAGGACTGCGTGGAGGGTAAAAATCGTGGAGGGAGACCAAGAGATGAATACACTAAGCAGATTCAGAAGGATGTAGGTTGCAGTAGGTACTGGGAGATGAAAAAGCTTGCACAGGATAGAGTAGCATGGAGAGCTGCATCAAACCAGTCTCAGGACTGAAGACCACAACAACAACAACAATACCACTACAGCACTGTTGTGACTTGCTCATTGACTAAGTTCAGCTACGCTCCATCGCCTTATACTGTGCTCACACTGGATACCTGCAGTCCACATCCCGTTGCCACTAACAGTAAATTTTGTGATTAGATCGCGGACAATATGTTGGGCGTCGAATGCCGTAAACATCATTGGCTTTTTGCGACATCGAAAATAGCGACACTCGGAAAGAACGGGACTAATGAAACTTAACTTGCATGATTATATGAACAGAGTGCCAGTAAAGAATGATTAACATTGCAGACGGATGACGTACAAATAGTACCGTGTGATATTGCCTTTTGCAAAGGGGCGAGGTTAGATAGCAGTTGCTTTGTTTAAGTTAACTGTCGCATCATGGATGCAGGCAACATTGATGATGGACAATAATCTCTTTTAAGAGCACCGTATGGTGCAGATCAGTAGAATTTCTGTGTAGCTCTGACTAAAGGTCGCGTCAAACACATCAATGACGCGAAAGCAACCGACCCGGTATACCCCGATGCAAGCATTTGAAGGTATTGTTCTAAGAATTGTTCACACTCGCTCGTGGCGTGGCCGTTACAGTGCAAACTGTGTTTCCGCCGATGCCGTACCGTGATCAACGTATTCTATGCGGCCGATATTTTCTCAGTTCACGGCCGCAGCACAGTCTAGTTGTTGTGTTGCAGAGCAGTAGTTCACCTTCATAAACATGAATGACCAGCGGTCTAGGGCGCTGCAGTCATGGACAGTGCGGCTGGTCCCGGCGGAGGTTCGAGTCCTCCCTCGGACATGGGTGTGTGTGTTTGTCCTTAGGATAATTTAGGTAAGTAGTGTGTAAGTTTAGGGACTCATGAACTTAGCAGTTAAGTCCCATAAGATTTCACACACATTTGAACTTTTTTTTTGTGTGATCCCTCCAGTCCCTAATACAGGACGAAGAGCTAAAGAATACACACCGGAAGAAAACAGGAACAGAAACAGAAACAACTATTCTGTACATACTTGAGTACGTGTGGCAGTGTACTTGAGTGACCGGAATGGTGAGGTTCTCGACGACAATCACATGCCGATTTCTGTGATTCTTGATGAAGAAGACGGAAAGCATGTGTGAAAACGGGAGAGGGTTCATCAGGCGTGGAAAAATAAGGCAATTGAAGAGCTATTTGGCACTCTGTACAGTGAACAGGGACGAGGGGGCAAAGTTCTACGAATATTTCAGAACGTCAGAATACTCTTGCAACTTACTATTGAACAAATGAGAAGTTAATATGACAAAGTGATACACACATTAGAGAATAATTCATAAGAGCAAGAGAACGTCTCGCATAATGCATGAAATTAGTTAGTATATAATATAATTAACAGCCAATTTGACCGTTTATTGGTAATTCAATATATGCAATCAACATTTATCATTACTGGTTTCTGTTGCTTAGTTTTTGAGAGTTTTCTTCAGTTTCGCGAGATATTGATTCATTACGACTAGACCACCTCTCAAATATCCGTATTGTCTGGATTTCTTAGATATTTTGCCATTGGATATTCGCTAAACATGATTTCACTCATTTGACACCTGGGGCATAGTACGATTAGCAATATTACGCGAGACACCTGCAAGATAAATACAGACAATATGATGGACGTATTGATGCCCATTGGGACAGAAGAAGTATGGAAGAAAATCGCTAAGGGCTTTTATGAAATGTGTCATCTTTTATAAATTTAGGCTACAGGAGTTTTGGATGGGAAATACATAGCTATTCAGCATTATGGCCAAATTTTTCAAGATGTCGGATCCAACATTGTGGCGATTGCTATGGCAACGTCGCAATGACGTCATGACGTGAAGTTTAAATTTTGGCGGGAAAATAGGTCAATTGGGCTACCTCTACTAACTTAACCAGAGCACCCCCCCCCCTCCCCCATCCCCTATAAATGGCGGTAAGTTCAAATTTTGGTGGAAGAAAGGTCAGTTGTGTTTCCTCCACTAACATGAGAAAATGGCTGGAAAAAATGTCAGGCTATCTTCACTAACCTAAATCATCCGACCGCCAACTCCTCATAACAACTGGCAGGGAAAGGACTCAGTGTATGCTGTGCTGCAGGATAGGATGGGCATAAGTCTTTATTTTGCATGCAGTAATAATCTAAACAATTTGAGGCAGTAGCTACATTCAATGTTATCACCATAAAATCATTAGTCCAACTGACCTAGTACACAGTACTGCCACCAGAGGGTGCTCTCATCTCATGGCAGTCTGGGGGGAAAATGGATCGAAAACGACTCAGCCTGCAGTGGGCTGCTGGAAAGAGGAAAGAGTGTACTTTATTTATTTTGGAACAATTTATTTAGGGATGGATTTCACATAGCTTATTTATTACACTGATACAAAATACTCTCTCTGATGTCCTGGGGGTCATAACACACAGCCTACAGACCTGCAGTCTATTCGTAAGTCACCAAAATAATGCAGTACACTGATAAGCAGACACACAAACAACTCGTAAATTGTCAAAATACTGCATGTGTAACACTCTGCAAACAAATTCCCTAATTCTAAACTGTCCAGATAATGCAGTACACAGCATAACGACCTGCAAACTACTCGTAAATCACCGAAATAATGCAGTACACTGAAGTACAGCCACGCAAACAACTCATAAATTGTCAAAATAATACATGCATAAGGCTCTGCAAACAAGCTCACAACGCTTAAACAGCCAAAAAGAAATTCTCTGAAGATGGCATCTGTTCCTTTAGACATGTCCGAAAGAACAGATGCCAGTGGTGACCGATCAGCTCTCGAGAAAGATATTACAATTAAATCAATGTCATTAGCTGCTCACAGGTGTTGACATACACCAATGGGGACAGCTGAAAATGTGTGCCCCGACCAGGACTCGAACCCGGGATCTCCTGCTTACATGGCAGATGCTGCATCCATCTGAGCCACTAAGGGCACAGATTATAGTGCGACTGCAGATATTTATCTCTGGCATGCTCCCCGTGAGACCCACATTCTCAACTTAAAGTCCACACACTACATTCGTAGTGCCCCTGCCATTATACCCATTACTCGTGGCAGACATTCCACCAAGCCCGTAAGATTTCAGGCATATCCTGTGCATCTTCACTGTAGAAAGTCATCAGACGGTTAGCCTTAACGATATGAATAGCACCAAGACCGCCCGCCAAGTCTAACATGCTCAACCAATGGACGGATCACTGTTATCAGTGTCGCATCTCGTCAGTCCATGAGACATTGTGGAGGGTTTTGGATTTTAATACAACACAATTGCGCAGAGCCTAATGATTAAGAACTTCGTGGCACCAGTCCTAGTTGTCACTTGTGTTTGATGTACCCCGGCAGATACACACCCTAACACCAGCTATGCACGATGTTGCTAAATTTCGGTAAACCAATGGGAACTTGGATAATCACCGAGGCAAGGCCGTTGGCTAAAAGAGCTGTAAGTATCGAAAAGAACACACTTTCCTCCATTACTGCAATTATCAGACAAGTTTTACGGATTTGTATGAGATGAAGAGAGAAACGTACTATCAGCCTACATAATTGAGATGATTCATGGTGACATTTCAAAGGAAAATTAGCAGCACTCTACACTACTTCAGATAAATTCAGCAAAACAGACATGTGACATTGAGCATCGGTGTGAAAGACATGTATCAGTTTTAGAATAAATTACTCTGGGAAAAAATTGCAAAAACCAAAAATTAATTAATGTAGTTTAATGAAATTTTGGAAATATATTCGTCTAGGTAACATATTTAAGTGATTAAGACTGCAAGATCATAGGTTAATGTAAGCGCGAGATAAACCATTGCAAATGTGAAATGCTGGTACATTTAATAACAGGTGTAACCATTGGCAAGGATAGAAATGTGCATGCATTGTATTGTACAGGTGCCGCAGTCAGTTTTTGGTGTGGAGTTCCATGCCTTTTGCATTTGATCGGTCAATACAGGGACGGATAATGTTGTTTGTGGATGGCGCTGCAGTTGTCCAATGATGCCCCATGAGTGGTCGATTGGAGACAGCCCCCCCCCCCCCCCTTCCGCCCCTTCCCGTCATCACGACGCCAGAAGAGGACGTAAAACACAAGGAATGAAAAAGCATAATAACCACTTCCTGCTTCGGATCTCGTCAAATTCGACAAATGGTTTTGAAAGATCCATAATTGTTGCAACCTTTGCACCGGATCAAAAATTGTTGTCACATTACACTTCAAAGGGGTGCGAAAAGTTCAGTGGTGTCGCACGCCCACAATGTCCATAATCAGGGGTCGGGTCGTCTGGGAGATTGTCAGCAGAGCGGAAAGCTGTCAAGAACGTCGTCCCGTTGCTCACTGGATGGAAAACTTTCGTTTCCCGCCGGCAAATGTGTGGGAATCGACGGCCCAATGGAAGGGGAGATTTTATTGACACCCTTTACGCACCATCTGAAGCCTTTCCACTTCGACTCTGAGCGTTGGTGTGTCTCAAATGTTTTCATTAGCCATCCAAAAGAAAACCACGTGATTTCTGCGCTGGCGTTAAGAGAAGGGATTAATGTGGGTGACAGCCTTCCCATTGTGTGAAACTGGGTAGAAATGTGGTGAAATTTGGTGCCAGTGTGACATCATTAGCCCACCGTAGATCTCCGTGAACTTCTGATCTCAGGCCTTTTGTCTCGCATTTGTCAACACCCTGGTTTTTGAGGCGTCGCCGACCTTTGAACCAAATTTGAAACTTCTGCTGCGCAATGGGAGAAAATTGCAGTGTTTTGAAGAAGTGACGCTTTAATTCTGTTGAGCTGGTTAGCAACAAAAGGAACGCTTCCGATATAGAACTCTGAAACGTTAGAAATAGTTTTCCTCACTTGCAGGTTGCCGGAAGAATATCAGAGGTGCCGAAGAACGAGAGAGAGCAAGAGAATAAAGACATAGAGAGAGTGAAAGATGAAATATTTGTCCGGAATTTCACTTCTTAAACCACACGAGAAACAACCACCTTCATTGGATGAAGGTGCTACTCATATAATGAAATGCACATATTACAGAAATATCTTGAGATGTTCTGAGTTGTATATAAATCCATTCATTTACTATTTCCACGCTCTTGGAATATAGACTACAATGTTATTGGCAACTGGCTGGCCCCTTCTATTGGGGACACCTCTGTTCTGACAATGACCATTCTTATCGCGAACGATTGTATTTCCTTCATCGCTCTCTGAAGATTCAGCGGGCTGATCATTTCTGGCATTGTCCATAACTGCTGCAAGAGCATCATCTTCAGAATCATTTCCATCAGGAACGTCACTTACACCACTTTCAGGATTGAGTTCTTCTAATAATGATTTCCGTAGAGCATCTTCCAATAATAAAATGTGATTTCTACGTGCCATTTTCGCGATCAAGTGCTTCACGCTCAGTATTAGAACCCTTCAAACTACATATTTGGCAAAATAATGAAAGAACAGTGTCTCACAACTTCGAACGTCCGTCCTCTGATGAGTCCACCGAGCGAGGTGGTGCAGTAGTTAGGCCGCTGGAGAACGGCAGTTCAAACTCGCGTCCAGTGATCCTTATTTACGTTTTTCGTGATTTCACTAAATATTTCACTACATCGGTTCGGGGTTCGGGCCAATCCTCACTAATCTCCTCCCCCCCCCTCCCCCCCGCTACTAGGCCCCTCTCAAATTTGAATTTACATTGGTTGCAGCGGTCTGTGTATGTGCGGTGGGGTTGGGGTTTGGTTGTTTGGGGGAGGAGGCCAAACAGCGAGGTCATCGGTCTCATCGGATTAGGGAAGGAAGTCGGCCGTGCCCTTTCGAAGGAGTGATTTAGGGAAATGACGGAAACCCTAAATCAGGATGACCGTAGGCTGCCAAATGCGAGTGCTGTGTGCTAACCCCTGCGCCACCTCGCTTGATGTGCGGTGGATCATGCGCAGTAACAAACAAAAGACTCCATTGTTTGATAGGCCCAGGTCTACACTTTTAGGGTTAATGAACCTGAAAGCTACGTCACGCGTCGCTGTCCAATCAAAGCGTCGAGATAGCATTACCGTTGTATTCTTTTCTGACAGCATGATGTTATCAGGGACAGGAATTTAACTCATATGTGTAGCAGGTTTTGATAAATAAAGAAAATCAGTGACGTTATTTGAACGATAATAATGGTTCACAATTGAGTGGTCCCTTTCAGCTGTTACTTTTTCCCATCGGCGACGAGAGGGAAGTTGACAAGTGTGAAGAGCAACTCACTACGTGTCAGTTTACAGATTTACAGCTTTACGCCGATAAACAGTGAACGCTAAAAAATTCAAGAAGCCCATATCGATATAAATTATGCAGCTGCAGTTCTTAGCTTCCATAACTGGGTGTCGCGCCAATTTGCAGTGCGCGAGTGTTGTGCCTACATTATTGATGCCGGACGCATCAATCACTGCTCAGTGGGCTCAGTTCTCCGGCCGGATCTGCGTTAATAAAACACGATGACTGAATTATTTACGCCGATGCAATTATGATACTCGGGCGCCATCACATAATCGAACAAATGCTGAGTGCGTCCTATCTATCATCACGTCTGCGCCCCCTTAGTCTGATTCAAGGCACCCAAAAGTAAATATGCAGTCAAAATAAGAGTTTCAGTTGCTATTTACTCTATACTATTCACTGAAATACATTACCGACTAGTAGAAAAACAATTCAGGTCAACGGTACGTTCATGCCATGATACAAAGTTGTACGTGGAATAGCCACTAATGTGTAACATTATTACAATACGTACACATTATAAGAAGAAGAAACATATAACATTTCAGTAAGGCAGGGAATGCTAGATACCTGTAAAATGTATTGTACAGTTGGTAAACAGCAAACGCGCTGAGCTCAGATTAAGAGCTCTCGAGGAAAATAAACAACGAAGATGCACAGGCTACATTATTTCTAAAATATTTCTTCTCAATAACCCACCAGAATATTCTGAAAATAAAATGACAAATTTAAAATATTCCAGATATTTAGACGTCGTTGGTTTGCTGCTGCATCTAAGGTAAACCCTGAAACAGACACCTGATTATGGAAAAAATGTTTCCGAAATACGTCGTAAACAGTATTTGAAAATTTAGTGACAGATTACGTTGTGTTTTATTTATATTTTAGCTATAAATAAATTCACTAGGTAAGTATAAATTCGTTGTCTTCTAGTAGTATTAACATCCCCTCTATAGTTTTCCTATTCTAGGATCCAGCATTAAAAAAAAAAAAAAGAATGGTTCAAATGGCTCTGAGCACTATGGGACTTAACATCTGTGGTCATCAGTCCCCTAGAACTTAGAACTACTTGAACCTAACTAACCTAAGGACATCAAACACATCCGTGCCCGAGGCAGGATTCGAACCAGCGACCGTGGCAGTCGCGCGGTTCCGGACTGAGCGCCTAGAACCGCTAGACCACCGCGACCGGCTCAAGCATTCAAGGACAGTCGCAAAAACTGTAGCTTCTACACTCTCAATAATAGCTTCTAGTTTGAGCAAACATTTTTCATTGCTAGAAGAACCTGATGAACAGTTAAAGCTCAGCCCACAGTTTGTCTGCAGTAGAGACAACCATATTTGTTCCTTTTACGGAACCATTCCGTTTGACATAGTTCTTCTTACTGAACTACTTTGATGAACGTTCCAGTGCACTACATAGTTCAGTTTTAATTCGTTGCATATTATGGGCTGTGGAACAAGAATTTAAAGCTGTTTTTAATATTTAAAAAATACAATAATAAAAACATAAACAGATGAGAAAAGGGCTATGGCAAACAGATGATATAGTTTCGATATTTTTAAAAACTTAATTTACTAGACGTATTCAAATTTTCAAATGTTTTGATATTATATGTAATCAACGGTTCGTTGGTGGTGTCCAAATTATTACGAAATTGATTTCATTCTGGCTGCCTTGGTCGCAGATTAATCGTACCCTTTGCACGAGTTGTGGTGGGTACTGGAGGCATGCAGATACGGATCAGTGTGATTGCCTCCTGTACACGCTGCGTCCCAGGTTGCCACCAGGTTTCCGTTTCATTAGCACGTCAAGAAACGGAAGGGCGCCATCCTCTTCCACCTCTAACGTAAACTGTATGTTGGGATGCAGCGAGTTGAGATGTTTGAGAAATTCGCTTAAGCTATCCCGTGCATGTGACCAAACGACAAACGTGCCGTGCACGTAGCAATAGAAACGATTTGGTTTTAAATGAGCTTGTTCTCCAGGAAGAAATTCAGCACAGCTGCCGGCAGATGACATACCATGGAGATGCCATTTGTCTGTTCATAGTTATTTCCATCGAAAACGAAATTCTTTGATGTGAGTACAATCTCAAATAGCCTTATCAGGATGGTGTCGAATTTCTTGCTTATCCGTCCCACGGTGTCGGTCAGCGGTACCCTGGTGAAGAGGGACACTACATGGAAACTCACCAAAAGGTCACAATATTGAAGGCACATTTCTTGTAGATGTTTTACAAAGTGATTGGAATTGTGAATGTGATGTTCGCATTTTCCCAGGTGTTCCGCGAGTCCATATGTTGCTGCCTGTGTGTTACTAACTGTCGGACGCAGTGCGATATTCTATTTATGGACCTTGGCAGCCCGTACAGAGCTTTTTGGCAGTTTGCGCGTCAAGGATACTGCAAATGTGTTCGGTGATCATTCTCTGGAGGCGACTTGTCGAGTTTGCTTCTATCTTCTTGCAAGTCGCGTGATCGAGAACTTCATAATATAAAAACTGGCCATACTATGAATCACGAAAACACCAAAATGCGTAGGCAATCCTTCTCCTTTTGAGACTGTATAATTAAGGAGACCATTGGAATCATATTGCAAGATGGTTCAATTAAAAAAATAGTAGCCAGCAACTCAGTCAGGTATAGTACTGCACTGAAAGGAAGAAGCTTGCCAGGACACTGTAGCCCAGAACGGGGATCGAGGCACCACTTCCACCACGACCGCCACCGTCCTCCACGGCGGCGACGTGGACAGCGAGCGGAGCGAGGTAGTGGAAGGGGTAACGGCCAGCATATATATAGCACGCCTGGAGGAGCAGCACCCACAGCTATCCACTACCTCACATCCATCTATAATTCCTGTCTCGAGCACAGTCACTTCCCCACCCAACGGAAAACCATCCCCAGACCTAACGAAAACCCCTTGTTCCCGAAACACCATAGACGTATATCACTCCTAAGCTTCCTAGGCAAAATCTTGGAATACTTAATCCATACCTCACTGTATACCTTCCTCAACGACAAGCAGATTAATATCCCAGATCAAATCAGCTTTCGTGCTGGGCAAGGCACCACACACCAGACCACCCGAGTGGTTGAGCTGGTCTGCAAAACCAGGACAGGAGGGCCCAGCACCGGCGCAGTATTTTTCGACATCGGAAAAGCCTTTGACGGTGTCTGGCACGACGGCATACTATTGAAGCTCCACCAATATGAATGTCCCCTCCACATCATCGGGATGATAGCTTCAATTTTTAGATAATAGGAATTTCTTTACATGTGTAATAATCAGGTCTACTGCCGGATGTTTGTGTCGCCCTGGCACAATATTTCGGCCATGTAGCTCGTTGCCTTCTTCAGGTGCTACCTGAGACTGCCGTGTTGGAGGATCTCGTCCAGTATTTATGCCCAGAGGGCGCTGGGTGCTCTCTTTGCCGTCCGCGCCCTCCTGGCGCTGCTTGTAATGTGTTGTCTCTTCCCCGGTGTTCCCTTGGACGTCCGCGCCCGACTTGGGCGCCAAAGAGAGCACCCAGCGCCCTCTGGGCATAAATACTGGACAAGATCGTCCAAAACGGCAGTCTCAGGTAGCACCTGAAGAAGGCAACGAGTTACGTGGCCGAAATATTGTGCCAGAGCGACACAAACACCCGGCAGTAGACCCGATTATTACACATGTCAAGATCTCACCGGGAAAGCCTGAAGAGTTACATAGGAATTTCTTTGGTAGGCTAGATAAATGTAGGCACTAAAACACATCAGTTAGTGGTCAATCCACTCTTCACCTGCTTCCTTGTCCTACGTGCTCAGTCAGGCAGGTTCCAGAACAAGAATCCATTGTAAATTCCTTTAAGGTATAAGGTGGTTTCATGACGTCACATTGGCACCGAATTTAACCACAATTCTGCAGAATGCTGCTGTTAGTATGTCGCAGGTCGTTTCACCTCTCTCATCCATGATTCAGCCCTTCACTTGACACCTCAGCGAGGGAGGTCAGAACCACGATGTGTAGCTTGGGAATCACGTTGTATTGTCATGGGTGGCAGAAGAAAATGTTTCAGGCAAATTACCGCTCGCAATCGACATGAAAAGGCCTCAGGGGGACGCACAACAGCGCCAATGAAACTATCCCTTTCCTTGCGCCGTTGTTTCCTACAGATTTCGCGGTTGAAAACGACTGTGTCGCTGTGCAGTGAACAACTATCTCTTAGGGCATAGTCGGAACGCAACCCCAATTAATGAGATAACACTCCGTCGGAGTGTAGCGCGAACACATATTTCGTTCTGGTGTACAGGATGGAAACATTAGGGACCGTTCAAAACCGCTCGACTGAATTGCAAAGTGTTCCGAAGCAGAAAAGGATGTTTATGCTTTTTTCAGCAATGCAGTGTCGTGATCATGGAGGGGAGATTTAAACATTGAGATATGTGCGAATAAAACGGCAAAGGGTCCATGTAAGAAAATGGTTCAAATGGCTTTCAACACTATGGGACTTAACATCTGAGGTCATCAGTCCCCTAGAACTTAGAACTACTTAAACCTAACTAACCTAAGGACAACATACACATCCATACCCGAGGCAGGATTCGAACCTGCGACAATAGCAGTCGTGTGGTTCCGGACTGAAGCACCTAGAACCGCTCGGCCACCGCGGCCGGCTCCATGTAAGAGTCCCAGTGTGACATCATCTTCGATGCTACCCGTGCCGCCTAACTGAAGGGTGTCGAAGGAGTTGCACCTACAAGCGACTAGGAATCCGTCACGGCCTGTTTCTGAACGTTTGTGAATAGTACCGAGGATGTTGCCGAACGGGATCGTCCTATAGGACCCTTTCCAACTACCGTTTTATTCACGCACATCTTAATTTTGTACCCGATCCCGCAGCACCCACCCCTCTTCCCGTAGGGCACTAGGGGGCGAAGAAGGTGGCATGGAAAAGCAAAACAACGTATTTTTACTTCCTACTTCCGATCACGCTGAGATTTCGTCAAATCGTTTTCAGTGGTCTGTACTGGCCCCACCCTGCGTATGGGGGCAAAACTTACAATCACACTACACTCCAACGGACTCAGATCACGTTCAATAAGTTTTCAGCTTCACGATGTCATTAGAACAGGGTTGAAACGCCTAGAGGTTGGCAATAGTATGGAATGTTGTCAGAAACATCCACCTGTTGCTCAACGCACTGCAAACTGTCATTTTCGTAAACGAAATATATGGAAGTAAATGCTCCAAGGCAAAGGGTGGTCTCGTTGACATCATCCATGCCACCTCCTGCGGGCTTTCCGAGGCGATTCTGAGCGGCGGTGTGTCTGAAATTTCCTCCTCGCCCACCCAAAAGACAGCAGCCTGAATTCGGAGCTGAATGTCGTGGCTGTGACGTCCATTGGAGAGGGATCATAATAAGGAGCGAGACGTGATTAGGAGGACGTGTTATGCCCCTCACATCGTGTGACACTACCACGGTGGTGTTGGGCAGAACAGTAGTGAAATTTGGTGCCACACCTGACACCTCACACGAACTTCTAAGCTGAGGGCTTTTTTCAAATATGTCCGCTTTTTAGTGTTTGAAGTGTCGCTCAGCCCGAGAGTGACGTTGGCGCGTCCCATGCTCCTGCACAACTACAGAGCAAGATCGTAGGCATATTTGAGCCAAATGTCAATACTCTATTACTCCAAACACACACACACACACACACACACACACACACACACAGACAGACAGACACTCTATTAGTTTTTAGTCTATTCCGAAATGATGATTATAGATGTTCTTGGTGAGTGTTGGTAATGGAATTTTTGTCAGGAACATTAGATACGCTGATGACACTGTTTTACTTTCAACAAGGCTGGAAGACTTCCAAGAGCTACTGAACACTTACGAGAGCAATACCATGGGGTTACATTCAAAGGTCAAGAAGACAATATGGGTGCCTGTCACCAGAAACAGAGTTGAAATTAATGGAACTATGGTATCGGTAACGATAAAATCGAAAGTGTTATGGTCACATAAACAAACGGTTCAAATGGCTCTGAGTACTATGGCACTTAACTTCTGAGGTCATCAGTTCCCTAGAACTTAGAACTACTTAAACGTAACTAAACTAGGGACGTCATATACATCCATGCCCGAGGCAGGATTCGAACCTGCGACCGTAGCGGTCGCGCGGTTCCAGACTGTAGCGCCTAGAACCGCTCGGAAACTAAGGCCGGCGATCACATAAGCATTTTCTGTGTCAAATCAAATATCTATCGGATCTATCTCGCTGAAGAACTGAATACATCGCAATTTATATCCAGAAAATGGGGAAAGTTCTCACAGTCGTGGCAAAGTATTTCATTATACACTCGGCTCTTTAGATGCGACGTTTCCTGTATGCAGCTTTATGGTCTTGAGTCATGAGCACTTATTGACGTATTAGGTAATACGAGGGGCGTTCAGAAAGTAAGCTCCGATCGGTCGCGAAATGGAAACGACTATGAAAAGCCGATAAAGCTTTGCACAGATGTGTTGGGTAGTGTCTCTAGTATAACCCCAGTTAGCATCACGTCGCTCTTCTAATTTCTGAGCTCGCAGTGAGTGCGTAAAGATGACTAGAAAATAGTGTCTGCCGCCAAGTACGAGGGCCTGGTGAGAAATTTCGCCTGAAGCTATGCAGCTAACATTACATAACTGTCGTGCTGTTTCGTCTTCACGACAATTCTCAGCCGCATTCTGCAGGGGCAATGAAGATGCTCCTGCATCGTTTTCAAATGGAAATGTTAGATTACCCACAATACAGTCCGCAATTGTCTCCCCCTGAGTTTCATCTCTGGTCACATGAACCGCTGTCTTTGAAGACAACATTTTGACACAGACAACGAGGTGTAGGCCAGCGTGGAGAATTGGCGGAAAGCACTGGCGGCTGCCTTCTATGATGAGGCTATTGAAAAGTTGGTACAACGCTATGACAAAAGTCTAAGTCAGAAAGGCGACTACGTAGAGAAGTAGCTGAAAGGTGTAGCTAATTGTTACAAGTAAAACATTTCTGATGATCACTGTGGTTTCAATTTGGCAATCAATCGGAGCTTACTTTCTGAACAGGCCTCGTAGTTTGCAGATATTGGAAATGTGGGCTTATCGAAGTATATCATGGACGCATAACGTCAATAGTGAGGCTGTCCTGCTGCATCTCAGAAAAGATTTATAAATTCCCGATACCACAAGAAATAAAAACTAGACTATTTTGGAGATACAAGGCAAAAAACTAGTACAATTTGTTGGAACCAATACTTCAGAGAAAGACTGACAACACATGTGGTCCAAAACGTAGAATATTATCCTATTTAAAAAACATAAGCTAGTGGTTTGGATTGAGCAAAGATCTCTGCTCATAGAAGCTGTGGGGAAACAATAGACTTTCTTACTCATGACCAGTGTTATTCGAGGATCAAGCACATAAACAAGAAGAAGAAACTCACTCAGAACTTCACAACTTGAAGTTAAAATTAAAAATGAAAATTAATAGGTAAATGCGTAGAACGTGGAATACCAACGAGAAATGAAAACTTATCTCTGTAACTGCAACCAAAAAATTGGACACATATTACTTGGAAAGCGTTATTGAAATTAATCTATACAAGCGCATCACAAAAAAATTTACTACGGTGGGTGATCGTTAAGTAATGCAACACATTTTCTTTCTTTGGTAATTTCTATTGAAAATATTCGGAACTCGTTGTGCAACATCGTGGAATATTCCTGTTTCAGCCAGTATACCGGGTGTACCGGTATGAAATGAGCGTTTTTTTTGTGAAAATGAAAGACTTATTTTGAATTGAAAAGTAAAAACATTTTATTCAAAGTACTGGTCATTGCTTTCTATACATTTTGACCACCTTTCTGGCAATTTGTGGACACCACGCCAATAGAAATGTTCGTCTTTTGAAGCAAACCAATCAGACACACAATTTTCGACTTCTTCGTAAGAATCGAAGTGTTCCTCAGCCAATGCGTGTCCCATTGATGGAAACAAATGTTAGTCGGAAGGGGCAAGTCTGTTGAATACGGTGGGTGGGGTAGCAGCTCCCAGCCAAGCCTTTTGATTGTATCCTAAACCAGTTTTGCTTTGTGTGCAGGTGCAGTGTCATGTAAAAAAATTACTTTGCCATGTCTTCTGGCCCATTCTGGTCTTTTGTCGATCAATGCATAGTTAAAATTGATCATTTGTTGTCTGTAGCGATTAGTATTCACCGTTTTCCCAGGTTTTAGATGCTCATGATACACCACACCTTTCTGATCCCACCAAACACAGAGCATTGTCTTCTTGTCGAATCGATCTGGTTTTGCAGTCGATGTTGATGGTTGTCCTGGATTAACCCATGATTTTTCCCATTTAGGATTCTTAAAATAAATCCATTTTTCATCACCAGCAACAGTTCGATGCAAAATTGATTTTCTTTCATGTCTTCGGAGCAAAATTTGACAAACGGTTTTTCGGTTTTCTATCTGTCTTTCATTCAATTCATGTGGCACCCATTTTCCACACTTTTGGATCTTTCCCATAGCTTTCAAACGGTCAGAAATTGTTTGTTGTGCAACATTTAGCATTGCTGTCATTTGCTTCTGACTCAAAGTATGATCTTCATCCAATATTGCTTGCAATTCGGCGTCTTCGAACTTTTTTGGTGGTCTTCGACGTTCTTCATTTCTTACATCGAAATCATTATTTCTGAACCATTGAAACCATCTTTTGCATGTTGCTTCTGACGGAGCATGATCACCATATGCCTCGACAAGCATTAGATGCACTCTGCAGCACTTTTTTTCAAATGAAAACTAAAATTTAATGCTTTGTGCAAATCATCACTTCCTGGTACAAAATTCGACATTGTTAACACCTTTAAAACATATGATTTTGTTTGTTCCATGACTTTATGTATACTAAATGTCTATGACAGTTGTCATACCAACCAAAAAAAAAAAATTAAGGCTCGTTCACAACAAATGTTCCCTATCGACACATTTGTATCTTAACCCTCATTTCATACCGGTACACCTGGTAGTTTCATGAAGTTCCGATAGATGACGGCGCTATAACTAACCTTCAATGTGGCGCCTGCAACAGAGATGCGTTCCAAGCAGAGCGCTGTCACTGAGTTTCCTCTGGCGGATAACCAGAGCTTACTAGATAAACATAGGCGATTGCAGACTGCCTACGAACACCTGGCAGCGAACAAAATCACGGCGAGTCGTTGGGCAAGGCGACACTCAGCTGTGATTCCTCCAATGTTGTGACATTCTCATTCGTGGTGAACGACGGGTCACAATTAAACACCTCGATACTCAACTAGACGTCTCTGTTGATAGTGCTGACACGCTTGCGCACCACTTGCTGTCACTGAAAGGCGTGTGCCCGCTGGGTTCCACGCCCCCTAAGAGGATAAAGTTCTACGAACGTCCGACTTTGCTGAATTTCATACGCGTTACGAGACTGATCGCGACGATGTATTGTCGAATATCGTCACAGGCAATGGGTTGAACACTTCGAACCGGAAAGAAATCGGCAGTCCCGGAGTGGCACCACACGACCCCTCCTCCGAAGAATTTTTTTAAAGCTGCACCCTTAGCCGGTAAAGTCACGTTGACGATCTTCTGGGACTCTGAAGGCGTTATTCCGTTTAATGTCCTCGTACGCGGTGCAGTAAACAACTCTCAAGCGTATTGGGGTACCACTCAGGAAACTGAGGAAACGACTTCAGCGTGTTCGTCGCCACAAAAACGCAAACCAATTTCTCCTTCACCACGACACCATAATTCTGCTCACCCGAAGAGGAGCTCACAAAACTGCATTGGGTTATTTTTCCTCATCCACCCTACAATCCAGATCTCGCACATTCCTACCGATATTCGGTTGGCCCAATGAAGGATGCACTCCATGGGAAGCAGTAGCTGGGTGATGGAGATGTTACTGCGGCAGCAAGACGTTGGCTCCAATGTCGCCCAGCAAAGTGGTACCCCGCGAGCACACAGGCCCTTCCATTAAGGTCGCCTCAGGTCGCCGCATTAAATGGAGATAATGTTGAAAAATAGGGTTTTGTACCAAAAGAGTGGTGAATGTTATGGTTATTGAAATACTGAGTAAAATCAAACTGCTTTCATTACTTATTGAACGCCCCTCGTATTTCTTCAGAAACACTCATTGTTTTAAAATCTACACTACTGGCCATTAAAATTGCTACACCAAGAAGAAATGCAGATGATAAACGGGTATTCATTGGACAAATATATTATGACATGTGATTACATTATCACGCAATTTGGGTGCATAGATCCTGAGAATTCAGTATCCAGAACAACCACCTCTAGCCGTAACGACGGCCCTGATACGCCTGGGCATTGAGTCAAACAGAACTTGGATGGCGTGTACAGGTACGGCTGCCCATGCAGCTTCAGCACGATACCACAGTTCATCAAGAGTAGTGACTGGCGTATTGTGACGAGCCAGTTGCTCGGCCACCATTGACCAGACGTTTTCATTTGGTGAGAGATCTGGAAAATGTGCTGGACAGGGCAGCAGTTGAACATTTTCTGTATCCAGAAAGGCCCGTACAGGACCTGCAACATGCGGTCGTGCATTATCATGCTGAAATGTAGGGTTTCGCAGGGATCGAATGAAGGGTAGGGCTAATGGTTGTAACACATCTGAAATGTAACGTCCTCTGTTCAAAATGCCGTCAATGCGAACAAGAGGTGACCGAGACGTGTAACCAATGGCACCTCATACCATAACGCCGGGTGATACGCCAGTATGGCGATGACGAATACACGCTTCCAATGTGCGTCCCCCGCGATGTCGACAAACACGGACCCGACAATCATGATGCTGTAAACAGAACCTGGATTCATCCGAAAAAATGACGTTTTGCCATTCGTGCACCCAGGTTCGTCTTTGAGTACACCATAGCAGGCGCTCCTGTCTGTGATGCAGCGTCAAGGGTAACCGCAGCCATGGTCTCTGAGCTGATACTCCATGCTGCTGTAAACGTCGTCGAACTGTTCGTGCAGATGGTTGTTGTCTTGAAAACGTCCCCATCTGTTGACTCAGTGATCGAGTCGTGGCTGCACGATCCGTTACAGCCATGCGGGAAAGATGCCTGTCATCTCGACTGCTAGTGATACGAGGCCGTTGGAATCCAGCACGGCGTTCCGTATTACCCTCCTGAACCCACAGATTGCATATTCTGCTAACAGACATTGGATCTCGACCAACGCGAGCAGCAATGTCGCGATACGATAAACCACTATCGCGATAGGCTACAATCCGACCTTTATCAAAGTCGGAAACGTGATGGTACGCATTTATCCTCCTTACACGAGGCATCACAACAACGTTTCACCAGGCAACGCCTGTCAAATGCTGTTTGTGTATGAGAAATCTGTTGCAAACTTCCCTCACGTCAGTACGTTGTAGGTGTCGCCACCGGCCTCAACCTTGTGTTAATGCTCTGAAAAGCTAATCATTTGCAAATCACAACATCTGCTTCCTGTCGGTTACATTTCGCGTCTGTATCACATCTTCGTGGTGTAGCAATTTTAATGGCCAATAGTGTATTACGTGGTGGGCCAGGATCCACTTAAGGTGGGTGTAAAAGCTGTAGGGAAAGACCAAGGCTGAAGTACAATAAACAATTTCAAACGGATGTAGGTTCAGTAGTTATTTACAGATAAAAAGGCTTGCTCTGGTTAGCTGCATCAAAGCAGTCTGCTGACTAAAGATCCCAACAGCAATAACGTATTGAGGCTCTTCTACGAATTCAGCGTTTCTTGTAACCAGTAGCATGCTAACCCTGCAGCGGGCGGACAAGAGCAAGTGAGCCAGCAAATGAGCGTGGGAGCCGCGGTCGGGCTATTAAATCCGCACTTGTGCGTCCGACTGCGGCGGCTGTAAAAGCCAGCAGTTCCGCCCCTCTCCCCACCCCTCTCCTCCCCATCATATCTCCAGCTGGCGGGCCACGCACGCACACTCCGGGGGCAGGGCAAGCGGCCAGCAACCGGCCACTTGCGCGGTGATATATATGCGGGGCGGCCCCCGCTGTGCAGCAACTGGTTTTCATAGGACCGCTGCCCAATAGAATATATTTGCCGTTTGGCGCCGACTGTCGGCCGCATAGTCCTCGGAGCCGCTGGCACTGGCTTCCGCCCGCTTCCGACTGATTTCCGTACAGGCGTCTCCCTAGGAAACTCCGGAAATGAAGCACGCGGAGAACAACAGCGCAGATCTCAGGAAATGGTCAGCCTTACATTAACAGGTAGCGTCTGAAAACCTGGTTAAATGGGTCTATATTTGATAATTTATTTATTTATTTAACCTGATCAGATTATGGCCATCAGGCCCTCTCTTACATCGGACCAGTGTTTTACACATGCAGCATTTCACACATCAGAGTTACATC
This sequence comes from Schistocerca serialis cubense, assembly GCF_023864345.2. NCBI lineage: Eukaryota > Metazoa > Arthropoda > Insecta > Orthoptera > Acrididae > Schistocerca > Schistocerca serialis. Next base: position 609,390,017 of record NC_064641.1, on the reverse strand, counting down.
ATGACAATAGTTTAAAAAGAAAATGAGATTACTCTAGTGACAGTATGAATAAAGAGTAATGACTAACAAGGGGAAGGCATCAGACACGGCCAACCGATTCGGCTCTGAATTGGCAGGTCGCTTGTGTACAACCTAAAGCGAAGGACTCTAAGATATTTTTGGTCAACACCCCCGCAATTTTGAGAAAATCGCCCCTAAAGGTTATGACGAGCAATCGACTCAAAGTTGGCGGTATCGATAGATAATTGTAAATAGAGCATTTTTCATCATCGGGTATGGGGTCAACAAACGCAAACTTTTCCAGAAATCGAGGAAAGAAACTTTTATAACTGCCGCTTGTGTACCCAGACGGTAAACGCCTTTCGCCGACAGCGCCGATAGTGCTATAGCCAAGGTAACTGGCTGGGAATCGGAAAACCCGGGTTCGAATCTCGAAGAAACGTAGCGGATGTTATTCTTTCCGTTTGTATATTTCCATATCTCAGTTGATAGGGATAGGAGGATTAATAAGGTAAGTAAATCAATAAGCAATGATAATAATACTTACCTTATTAATCCTCCTATCCCTATTAATTGGGAATGGAAAAATACAAACGAAAAGAACAACATCCGCTAGGTTTCTAAGAAATTCGAACCCGGGTTTTCCATGTCCTAGCCAGTTACCTTCGCCGCAGTTGTAAAAGTTTCTTACCTCGATTTCTGGAAAAGTATGCATTTACGGACCCTATGCCTGATGCTGAAAAATGCTCTATTTACAGTTGTCTACTGATCCCGCCAATTTTGAGTCGATTGCTCGTCATAACCTTTAGGGGCGATTTTCTCACAACTTCGGGGGTGTTGACACAAAATAACTTAGAGTCCTTTGTTTTAGGTTGTACACAAGCGACCTGCCAAATCTGAGCCGAATCGGTTGGCCGTGTCTGAGGCCTTCCGCTTGTATGTTGCTTAGGTAGATCCGTCATTAACTGTTTTTTGAAGCCGGACATGTTTTTAAGTTCTCTAACATAACGGGGGAGGTTATTCCAGAATCGGGTTCCCGCTACTGTACAGGACTTGGAGAAGGTGACTGAGCGATGCAGTGGAACGGAGATGATTTTATTGTGATGGGAACGTGTGTTTATGTCATGTTGTTCCGACATAAGCGTAAAGGACGAGGAGAGATATGAGGGACAGTGTACATATATAAGGCAGTAGATGAGACAGAGTGTATGGAAATCTCTGCGTTTGTCTGCACGCAGCCAAGACAATTTTGCATATGCTGGTGAAATGTGATCATAAAGTCGAACGTCACAGATATATCGGACGCAGGCATTCATGACCAGTTCCAGACGTCGCGAGTTTTCCTGAGAGAGGCCTTGTAGGATAATATCGCTGTAGTCAATGATTGGGAGTATAAGCGTTTGTACTAATTTCTTTTTCAGATCGAAAGGGAAGCGTCTTTTATATTTTTGTAGGGCATGAAGGGATGCTGATGCTTTTTTTGCACACTGCAGTTACGTGCTCTGTCCAATATAGAATTTCATCTATTATTACTCCCAAACTCTTTGCTGAGGGAGAGAAGTTAATATTCGTTCCATTTAGGATAAGAGATGGTACGAATTCCCGATGTTTTCGGCTAATGAGCTTAGAGTGACCAACAACTGCCGCTTGGGTTTTAGATGGGTTTAGTTTTTGTCCTATGTCCTGTGCCCATTTTGATAGTGCATCGAGATCAGTATTGAAATTTTCAATAGCTTTCTTAAGATTGCTTGGTTTCGCACTTAGATCCAACTGAAGCTCATCAGCATACATATGATATTTGGAATAAGTCAGAACCGATGGCACATCATTGACATACAGAGAGAAGAGTATGGGACCTAGTACTGAGCCTTGGGGAACGCCTGACACTACCTACCGCCATTGTGATTTTATATTCCCGGACAGGACGCGTTGCTGACAAGACGTCATGTATGAGTGAAACCATTGCACTGCACTTGGTGAGAATTCGTCACTCGATTAATTACTAGAGAAATTCAGTAAGTACATCAACACTTTGATTTCTGAAAGGCAAGTGGTTTTATTCAGGGTTCCAGTATGCCGTAGTATTTCCCGCTATTATGGCTTTACATTCTATTTTCCAACCATTCAATGCGAAAGCCTTACCCTACCCTACCGAGAGGACCAGTATGCCTGCATGGTAACATTCTACTGGTCGATGCCGGAACCAACGTCTTCTGGCATCAGTAACGTCCTCATCATCCACATACTGCTTCCTGCGGAGTGCATTCTTCGCTGAACCCACAGATAGAAGTCGGAACGTGCTAGATTTGGACTATAGGGTGGATGAAGAAGAACAGCCCAATGAAGTTTTGTGAGCTGCGACGTGTTTGATGGCGATCCATCAATCTGCTCGAATGAGAGTGTCCACACGTTCCAGCATTGCAATAGTTACAACTGTGTGCGGCTGGTGGGCACGCGGGAGATGGGACAGCTTTGCACGTCCCTGTTTCGATGAGAGACGCCTCCTCCAACAGTTCACCGAGCCTTTGTTCACTGCCAGATCTCCGTATACATTCTGCCAGCGCCTGTGAATATCTGTGATGCTCAAGTTTTTCCTTAAAGAAACTCAATGACAGCTCTCTGCTTGGCACATGACTTCGTTACAGACGCCATTTTGTAGGCTGGGTATACCTCCGCCACATATCGGAACTTCATGAAACTTTAGGGGCTACAGCAAGAATATTCCAAGATGTCCCAGAACCAATTCCGCAGTTTTTCAACCGAAATTGGCCGAGAAAAAATTTGTTGCGTTACTAATAAAAAAGCCCCTCGTATTACTGTATGGCATGGTCGGCTGAGAGACGCCGAGGGCTAAGTTAAGCCACCTAGTTAGAAAGGTTATTATTGATATTAAGAATGCATCAGCCTCAAACTGCTGTTAAAAGATCTTCAGTTTCATTTTGACATAACCGATTTAGAGGTTTCCAGCCCGTTCTTCAGAAATACGGTCGGTGACAAAATTCGCGAGACACATACACGAAATCTATATCTGGTATACTTATCTTGGGACTACATCTAGCTGTCCTCCGTCGTCCTGCACAATGTAGACTGTCAAACAATGAACCAACGGCACCTCTACGGACTAAGATAGATGAAAGTTCCAATGAGGGTTTAAGGCAAGAACCATGTGAAAATAAATACAATTTTAGCGATGCCCTACGATCTCCAGTAATGCACTACTCTGTAACTGCTGTCCGGTAAGATCGTTCTGAGGGAAAAGTAGTGTTCGTGAGGTAGTAGGAACAGGATATACACCTGTTACCCCAAGTAAGTTCGTCGGCTACCTAGTGTTCTTTTATTTTTTGTTTTTTCACACGCAACGGAGATAAATTTCGGTGTCCGTCGAGCGACTGTCAACTAATGTATGTCGGGAAACGTAGTTGAATTCTCACTAATACCAGTAATGGAAGGATCTCGTAAATAACAAAATTGTATTCACTAATTAAAAATGAATTGAGTTTTCCATTTCCAATATTGCATATGAGGCTTCAGTTAAAACCCCCTGACAGTAGGATCTACTACACCGCTATCGCAACCGTACAATCTGCGAGCCGAAAAAATAAAATAAAAAAATTAACTAATATAATACCAATTAGTTACAGGCCGAGTTTTTTATAATAAATTTACAAGTTGATATTCAATGCAGTAACCGATCTCCGTAATAAGGCAGAGAGATAAACAAAAAAAAAAAAAAACATGTAATAGAAGACAAATAAAGAAGCGTTATTAGAAATAACTTAAGAGTACCGTCGACAGTGAGGTCATTAGAGACGGAGCACTAGCGCGAATTGTTTCAAGGATGGGTAAGGAAGCCAGCCATGCCTTTTCAAAGGAACCATCCCGGCATTCACACGAAAACCCGTAATCAGAATGGCCGGATGTGGCCGGAAGGGAATTTGGCCGGCCTATCTTGAGAACGTAAGCCCAGGGTCTTCACATTTGCACCAATTTCACTTGGTACACGCTGACTGCAATTTAAAGAACAAAATATAACATTATATTCTTGCGTAATCAACACAAAACATATGTTAGTTACTGTTTTTTTACATATTGTTTGTAAAACTGCTAAGACGTTGTTCGATTTTCTGTACCTCATTAACAGCTGTATCATGCTGGTAACCTAGATGTTCACTACCTCAGAAGACGTTTTGTGTAAAATGTTCCATACTAAGATTTTATCCCAAAGTGCTGCTCATTTACTGAGTCGCACTTGGCACGTAGGAAAATCGAGAGGCCACTCATGATATTTCGCCTTGCTACGGAATTTTTGCTTTTATAACATCCCTGAATGTCCGTCGTACCAGCAAGATCACTTCGTTCAAAACAGTCAGCTTTTAACACTGACCACACCACATCACAAATCGAAAGGTGTCTTTCTCCTAACCACTCTCAGAACTCACAATAATATTTCTTAAGTTCCTCTGCAGCCACATTTCCGTCCACGCATCGCCAAGAGCTTTTGTAAGCTACAGCTTGTCTATCAAGACACGTTCTCCGGAATTCTTGCTGTTCTATACCCGGTCGGTATATGCTTATTAGCTGTCTGCTAGTAATTTTCGACTTCACATCTTGACTTGTAATTATGTTCTGGAGGATGTAAGGGTAAATATGACCATAGGATTTTTTAACTACTACAGCTAACACATGGAACCACAAGCAAATATACAAACGTCTCAAGTATAATCCTTGATTTTGGCAGCAGCTACCAAAACAATATAATAGCCTTATCCTCTCAGAAGATTTCGTACTAATTGAACTAGAACCCTATCATCATTTACTGTCAGCTACATTTATATCTTTTTGTGTACTGCGCAAATCATTGTGAAGTGTCCATTGTATCGCTCATTACGGCTTCTTCTCTATCCATACGCTCACACAGTGATGGAAGAATGATTACGTAAAGAAGTCTTTGCGTGAGGTAGTTGATCTAGTCTCGACTTTGTGACCTGTACAGGAGCGATAGGCGACCGCTACGGACACAGATTCGAATCCTGCCTCGGGCATGGATGTGTATGATGTCCCTAGGTTAGTTAGGTTTAAGCAGTTCTAAGTTCTAGGGAACTGATGACCTCAGATGTTAAGTCCCATAGTGCTCAGAGCCATTTTGAACCAGGAGCGATATGTCAGCAATCACAGTTTACTCCAAGACCCTTCACTTGGTACTGTTGCTTGAATGTTTCAGCAGGCTTTCATGGAATAGTTGGCGTGTCCCTCTTCAGATGTATGCCAGTTCAGCTTCTTCTACATATCCGTGACGCTTACCGGTGGATCAGACAAATTTGTGACCTTCTCAGCTGTTCTTATTTGTGTAGTAAAAAGTCGGCTATTAGTCATGTGTGGTATAGGTCTACATACTGATCAGTGTTGTAGGACATATCGCACTTGTGCTTCTTAAGCAATATCCTTTGTAGGCTGATTGAATTTTTCCAGTATTCTACCAATGAACTGTACTCTACTGCCTCCTTTACCTATGACTGATCATATGTGATAATTGTGTTTCATATTCCTACGAATTATTATACATAGGTTTTTGTAAGAGTGAACTGACGACAGGGCACCCAGATATCGTTACTTCTGTCGAAAGACAACTGCTATCTGACAACAGTGATCGGTAAATAAAACACAGAATTGCAGCTCGCTGTACTCAGGATACTCTTTCACAGAAATTCGCAAAAGAAATACTCTTGCATGAAATCAGACGATGTACGTAGTTGGTTGAACAGGAAGCAACTGCAGCCGCATTCAGTTGTTGTTGTTGTTGTTGTGGTCTTCAGTCCTGAGACTTGTTTGATGCAACTCTCCATGCTAGTCTATCCTGTGCAAGCTTCTTCATCTCCCAGTAACTACTGCAACCTACATGCTTCTGAATCTGCTTAGTGTATTCATCTCTTGGTCTCCCTCTACAATTTTTAGCCTCCACGCTGCCCCCAATACTAAATTGGTGATCCCTTTACGCCTCAGAACATGTCGTACCAACCGATCCCTTCTTCTAGTCAAGTTTTGCTACAAACTACTCTTCTCCCCAATCCTACCTATTCAATACCTCCTCATTAGATAAATGTCTACCCATCTAATCTTCAGCATTCTTCTGTAGCACCACATTTCGAAAGCTTCTATTCTCTTCTTGTCCAAACTAGTTATCGTCCATGTTTCACTTCCATACATGGCTACACTCCATACAAGTACTTTTAGAAACGTCTTCCAGACACTTAAATCTATATTATTCTTCTTGAAGTCTGAGGGTATTTCGCCTGTTTCATACATCTTGTTCACCAGATGGTAGAGTTTTGTCAGGACTGGCTCTCCCAAGGCCGTCAGTAGTTCTAATGGAATGTTGTCTACTCCTGAGGCCTTGTTTCGACTCAGGTCTTTCAGTGCTCTGTCAAACTCTTCACGCAGTATCGTATCTCCCATTTCATCTGCATCTACGTCCTCTTCCATTTCCATAATATTGTCCTCAAGTACATCAGCCTTGTATAGACCCTCTATATACTCCTTCCACCTTTCTGCTTTCCCTTATTTGCTTAGAACTGGGTTTCCATCTGAGCTCTTGATATTCATACAAGTGATTCTCTTTTCTCCGAAGGTCTCTTTAATTTTCCTGTAGGCAGTATCTATCTTACCCCTAGTGAGATAAGCCTCTACATCCTTACATTTGTCCTCTATCCATCCCTGCTTAGCCATTTTGCACTTCCTATCGATCTCATTTTTGAGACGTTTGTATTCCTTTTTGCGTGCTTCATTTATTGCATTTTTATATTTTCTCCTTTCATCAATTAAATTCAATATTTCTTCTGTTAACCAAGGGTTTCTACTAGCCCTCGTCTTGTTACCTACTTGATCATCTGCTGCCTTCACTACTTCATCTCTCAAAGCTACCCATTCTTCTTCTACAGTATATCTTTCCCCCATTCTTGTCAATTGTTCCCTTATGCTCTCCCAGAAACTCTGTGTAACCTCTGGTGTAGTCAGTTTATCCAGATCCCATCTCCTTAAATTTCCACCTTTTTGCACTTTCTTCAGTTTCAATCTACAGTTCATAACCAATAGATTGTGGTCAGAGTTCACATCTGCCCCTGGAAATGTCTTACAATTTAAAACCTGGTTCCGAAATCTCTTTCTTACCATTATATAATCTATCTGAAACCTGTCAGTATGTCCAGGCTTCTTCCATGTATACTACCTTCTTCTATGACTCTTGAACCAAGTGTTAGCTATGATTAAGTTATGCTCTGTGCAAAATTCTACCATACAGCTTCCTCTTTCATTTCTTAGCCCCAATCCATATTCACCTACTACGTTTCCTTCTCTCCGTTTTCCTACTACCGAATTCCAGTGACCCATGACTATTAAATTTTCGTCTCCCTTCACAATCTGAATAATTTCTTTTATTTCATCATACATTTCTTCAATTTCTTCGTCATCTGCAGAGCTGGTTGGCATATAAACTTGTACTACTATAGTAGGCGTGGGCTTCGTGTCTATCTTGGCCACAATAATGCGTTCACTATGCTGATTGTAGTAGCTTACCCGCTCTCCTATTTTTTTATTCATTATTAAACCGAATCCTGCATTACCCCTTTTTGATTTTGTTTTTATAACCCAGTATTCGCCTGACCAAAAGTCTTATTCCTCCTGCCAGCGAACTTCACTAATTCCTACTATATCTAACTTTAACCTATCCATTTCCCTTTTTAAATTTTCTAACCTACCTGCCCAATTAAGGGATCTGACATTCCACGCTCCGATCCGTAGAACGCCTGTTTTGTCTCTCCTGAAAACGACGTCCTTTTTAGTAGTCAACGCCCGGAGATTCGAATGGGGGATTATTTGGCCTCCGGAATATCCTACCCAAGAGGACGCCATCATCATGCTTCCTACGAAACTTCCTGGCAGATTAATATCGTGTGCCGGACCGAGACTGTGATCTCTGCCTTTAGCTGACAAGCGCTGTACTGACTGAGCTATCAACAACGATTCGCAACCCGTCGTCACAACTATGTTTGCGCTAGTACTTCTTCTTATACTTTCCAGTCTTCAAGGAAGATCTCCTGCTAAACTTGCAAGACCAGCACTCGTCGTAGAAAGGAGGAAGAAAGGACGTTGCCAATACATGGCATATCCACAGCCTAGAGAATGTGCCGGAACTTTAATTTTCGCTTTGTAGTGGAGTAGACGCTAATATTACAGCTCTGTGCAGATTAAAACTTTGCGTTGCACTGATATTCGAACTGCCAGTAACTTTCCTTTCTGCGTACACTTCGCCGAGTCAAAATATCATTTTGGAAACGCCCTCCCTGTGCTTACATCTTATAACAAGGAATCCTTACTATTCTGGTCTATATTTGTGTGCTTGCTATCGTTTATCAGCGGTAGCGTTGAAATATGTGTAGTACCTATGCCAAATTACTTTATTTCTTTTACTCGTGACCGAGAAAAATTTTCACGCTGAACCAGAATTACTGCGAAATACTTTCAGAAGCTACTCAGGGATTCCGTTTGAGTAAGTTGGTACACGGGAAATGGCCTCTAGCGGCCCATTAGAGGGTAATACTGTAATAAATACTCATTCGGTATGTTACCCGAATTACCTTCACAAAAGTGAAAAAAACCTGCATCATACGATTAGCAGAACTTACAGCACAAAACAGAGAGTAATGTAACAACCCTCGGACGTAACAGTATTGTATTGTTGTCGCTGCACAACGTAGCTGTGCAGCTCAATCGTTGCATTCAGCGAATCCATATACGAGATGCGTATCTACCAGCCTTTTGTCGGTAAACCGATCCATACCGTAATGTATTGCGGCTAACGTATAACCAACACTATCAGAAAAACAAATCTGAGACAGGTCTAGGAAGTACTGAGTGCGAACTAGAGGACGAAGAATAAGGGCAACAACGCACTGGCCACGTGCCGCGACGGCTGGCGGATAAGCGGTTGTCAATTTCTGCAGTGTAAAGCCTAGTTTACACGAAGACATTGGGTTGCGCCACTCGTTCCTTTGAATGAGTTGCACGCAAGTGGTTTCATATATGACTGTAGACACGGCGACACCAGTATACACTTCAGTTTCGCCGTTTTGTGGGTCCCTGAGTCGTGTCTGACATGAAAGTTTCGGCAGCTGCACGTCGCACGAGGTGTGATGGAGTTAAAGCTTATTGCGTGGAATCACTGCATAACAAAAAATTAAGAAACTTTTTTCGATTCGTGACTGGATGAAGAAAAGACGTTAGCTCTGTTGCTCAGCATCCTTTCTGAAATAATTTATAACGGAAGATCCACGGAGTTCTTTTAATTATCTTAGAATGTCACCAGAACTGTTCACGTTTCTTCTAATTAGAGTTAATTGTGCGATAAGAAATAAAGGTACTGTAATGCATGAAGCACTGACGCCAGAGCTGAAATTATATATCATACTGCGTGCATTACAATCAAGAAGACTGGGCATGCTGTAACATGCGGTCAAGTTGGTGATGACGCTTTTTCATTAACACCAAAAATTATTACCATTAACAGTAATAATTATTAACATTAACAGTAGTAATTATTCGAAGCAGGCCGCATTAAGAAGAGAATAGTTTGCAAACTACTCTCCTGAAGATAGATCTGCACAGTGGCAATATTTCAAAATTCTAACATATCTTAATGGGGAGCACTGCAGCGACGTTTTAAATAGCTGAATATTGAATAAAGAATGCAGCTTCTTGAATTTGTATAGGCTTCCCTCCTGTTAACAATATTGCTTAACAAAGAGCTTGGCATATAGAACGATGGGACTTCAATCTTGTGCACGAGAGCATTGCCACAGCTAGAATTACACTTCCTTGTATTTTTCTTAACTCTGTTGCATATGTGCTCCTAACTCAATAAGTTTTGCCATGCAGCTCAGATATTGTCATACCATCTATGTTATGATCGCACATGATGGTCTAAGCGGCAGCAATATATTGCTTATTTTTGTAATCATCATCACTGAAATCCCACAAACACCTACGCAAAGCACAGATATCCCAAAAGCGAACATTAATCTCCGTTCCCCACTTCATATTTCAGTTTGTCTACACTCCACGAACACACGTAACCTCAAAAACTCATGCAACTAGTGACGCCAAAGTTGGAACACGCCGAAAGTCTTTAGTTTCACCAACGAGCTGCGCAAACGCGCGGCGCGCATGCGCAGTGGCCGGTAGCGCAGTTGCCTGCAGCCTAGTATCGTCCTGTAAACTAGGCTTTATATGAAAGGCACTTGACTAGAAGAAGGGATCGGTTGGTAGGACATGTTCTGAGACATCTAGGGATCACCAATTTAGTATTGGAGGGCAGCGTGGAGGGTAAAAATCATAGAGGGAGACCAAGAGATGAATACACTAAGCAGATTCAGAAGGATGTAGGCTGCAGTAAGTACTGGGAGATGAAGAAGCTTGCACAGGATAGAGTAGCATGGAGAGCTGCATCAAACCAGTCTCAGGACTGAAGACCACAACCACAACAACAACATGAAAGACAACGCACTGGTTGCCGTTTAGCAGCGTGGGAGCGCATCCGACGTTGTCGCCCACGGAAATCTCTACACCCGCGTGATTACGCGGTGGCGCGTTTGTAGACTCCGGCAGATTTGTACAGGAGACAACGCATGTTGTCTCGTTTCACGGCTGACCTCTACCACGATCACGCTGTGATGGATTTCGGCACATAGAAAGTAATTTTCGAAGTGAAAAATCGTCCAGCCTTCTTGGAGTATGAAGGTGAATTAATACAGTGACAGAATTTTAAAATATAAGGGGCCAAATAATTTTCACAAGCTGAAAAGAAAATGCTGCGTAAGTTGATCGGCCCTCATTTTTGTACTATTATTACATCTCTTTTTTTTACGTTTGTTTGAATTTTGTCTACCAGATGTTAAGCGAGTCGATATTCCCATTGTAGTGGACTGACATTTACAAAGTAATCCGTTAGTACATGTGTGTTGCGAATAACTTATTCGTTTCCTGTGTGATCCGTTTCTTTTTCAGTACCTTACAAACCTTCTTGTGGCGTGTGTAATGTGTTCTTCAAATCAACACTTTCTTTCACGTGTAAATTGTGAAGTAAACAGCAAACTTTAATAATGTTTCTTTGCCAAGTTTATGTTAACACACAGAGATCTATGTAATATCCGCTATTATTTAGCCAAAACGCCAAAAGCGCATTCAGTGTATCTACTTGCTCTGATGAGCCAATAATTAAACATTCCTTTTGTTTTTACTTAAATTATTACCTACACAGGGTAGTAAAACATGTTCTGATAGGCTAAATGCCTCGTCACAAGCAAAGGGACTTTTCCCTTGTTGTTGTTGTTGTTGTTGTTGTTGTTGTGGTCTTCAGTCCCAAGACTGGTTTGATGCAGCTCTCCAAGCTACTCTATCCTGTGCAAGCTTCTTCACCTCCCAGTACCTACTGCAACCTACATCCTTTTGAATATGCTTTGTGTATTTATCTCTTGGTCTCCCTCTACGATTTCTACTCTCCACGCTGCCCTCCAATACTAAACTGGTTACCCCTTGATGCCTCGGAACATGTCCTACCAACCGATCCCTTCTTCTAGTCAAGTTGTGCCACAAACTTCTCTTCTCCCCAATCCTATTCAGTACCTCCTCATTAGTTATGTGATCTACCCATCTAATCTTCAGCATTCTTCTGTAGCATCACATTTCAAAAGCTTCTATTCTCTTCTTGTCCAAACTATTTATCGCCCATGTTTCACTTCCATACATGGCTACACTCCATACAAATACTTTCAGACCTGACTTCCTGACACTTAAATCTATACTCGATGTTAACAAATTTCTCTTCTTCAGAAATGCTTTCCTTGCCATTGCCAGTCTACATTTTATATCCTCTCTACTTCGACCATCATCAGTTATTTTGCTCTCCAAATAGCAAATCTCCTTTACTACTTTAAGTGTCTCTTTTCCTAATCTAATTCCCTCAGCATCATCTGGCATAATCCGACTACATACCATTATCCTCGTTTTGCTTTTGTTGATGTTCATCTTATATCCTCCTTACAAGACACTATCCATTCCGTTCAACTGCTCTTCTATGTCTCTGACAGAATTACAATGTCATCGGCGAACCTCAAAGTTTTATTTCTTCTCTATGGATATTAATACCTACTCCGAGTTTTTCTTTTGTTTCCTTCACTGCTTGCTCAATATACAGATTGAATAACATCGGGGAGAGGCTACAACCCTGTCTCACTCCATTCCCAACCACTGCTTCCCTTTCATGTCCCTCGACTCTAAAAACTGCCATCTGGTTTCTGTACAAATTGTGAATAGCCTTTCGCTCCCTGTATTTTACCTCTGCCACCTTCAGAATTTGAAAGACAGTAATCCAGTCAACATTGTCAAAAGCTTTCTCTAAGTCTACAAATGCTAGAAACGTAGGTTTGCCTTTTCTTAATCTAGCTTCTAAGATAAGTCGTAGGGTCAGTATTGCCTCACGTGTTCCAATATTTCTGCGGAATCCAAACTGATCTTCCCCGAGGTCGGCTTCTACCAGTTTTTCCATTGTATGCTTTCTAATTTCTCATCATTAGCTACTCCTAAATTTCCATCAGTTCTCTGTACAAGAACGAATCTTTGAGAACCGACAAATCACCACCTTTTCCATATGCCCCAATATCATCATAAATGAATTTTTAATTGCTGTCACAACGTACCGTTAAAACTATTGGGAACAAATGTTGATAACTGCAATAAAGAGATTCTCGGTTGCCTGCTTTTAAAACACGGATATGTTTCCTGTCTAAGGATCCCATAACATCAGGAAAATTTTCTACGGATTCAAATTTTTCAGCTGCATCTAACAAAAACTCTATCGTCGGTTGGGCAAGGCATTCTGCTTTCATCTTTATCCATATCGCTTGCCAAACTTGCTGGACAACAGCGCTGGCATTAGTTCTTCCCAAGCAACTGGTTAGCGAATTTCAGCAAAAGAGCATCCAGAAGCCTGGTACCTAAAACATAAAATACATTTATTTTCAGTACAGTCGCTGCAAAGTAAATAAGAGAATCTGTGGGACTGTTTTGTGAAAGAACATCGGATAGTTTGGAAGGTAGTAGACGAGGTACTGGCAGAAGTAAAGCTGTGAGGCGGAGCGTGAATCGTGCTTGGGTAGCTCTGTTGGTAGAGCACTTGCCCGCGAAAGGCAAAGGTCCCGATTTCGAATCTCGGTCCGGCACACAGTTTTCATCTGCCAGGAAGTTTCAACATCGGGAAGTCAGCAGTTTGATAAAGTGGATCAGGTACTATACTAAAATTCACGTGCACTTCAAACACCTTATGTTTCTTGCTGACACTGTTCCAAAAATTATTCGGAGTACTCTTTGAGTTCAACTGAAGTAGAAGAGAAGGACAAAGAAGTTGAGCCTACTGAAGAACTGCATCAGACTTCAGAGTGTAGGTCATTAAAATCGGAAAAGGGAAAGACTAATGACACAGAAACTGAGAATACAGAAGAACAGCTTGTTGGTGCACTGAACGAAAGTCTAGCAAGAAACGACGATGACCCTGACTGCCACTTTCTGTCGTCACTGCTGAATGATTTTAAACCAGTAACGAAACATTTGAAGGCAACAACCAAAATCAATATTATGAAAGTGATTATGGATTGCCGGCCGGGGTGGCCGACCGGTTCTAGGCGCTTCAGTCTGGAACCGCGCGACCGCTACGATCGCAGGTTCGAATCCTGCCTCGGGCATGGATGTGTTTGATGTCCTTAGGTTAGTTAGTTTTAAGTTCTAGGGGCTGATGACCTCAGATGGTAAGTCCCATAGTGCTGGGAGCCATTTGAATGTTTGATTTTAGTTCTTCTTGTCAACAGACCCCGCCACCCGAGAATCATCCACAGATTATCAGTTTCATAAATACTGGCCAGCCATCAACTAGCTACATAAATGTATACGTAAATGTTAGAGACGTATATCGGGTCACTTCCAAGCAAGTGACCATTACGAACCGATTAACAAGTATAGTAACATAAACAATCACTATTAAGTTTCCATGAAAATGTTCGTATTATTGATCTGCACTGAAGAGCCGAAGAAACTTGTACACCTGCCTAATATCGTGTAGGGACCACGCGAACATACAGAAGTGCCGCAAAACGGCGTGGCATGGGCTCGACTAATACTAATGTCTGAAGTAGTGCTGGAAGGAACTGACACCATGAATCCTACAGAGCTGTCTATAAATCTGTAAGAGCACGTTGCAAGGCTTCCCAGATACGCTCAATAATAGTTTTGGGGAGTTTGGTGACCAGCAGAAGTGTTTAAGCTCAGAAGAGTTTTCCTAAAGCCACTCTGTAGCAATAACGGACGTGTAGGGTGTCACATTGTCGTGCTGGAATTCCCAAGTCCGTCGGAATGCACAATCGACATCAATGGATTCAGGTGATCAGACAGAATGTTTACGTACATGTCACCTGTCAGAGTCGTATCTAGACGTATCAGGGGTCCCATATGACTCCAACAGCACATGCCCCACATTATTACAGAACCTCCACGAACTTGAATCTTCCCCTACAGACATGCAGGTTCCATGGATTCATCAGGTAGTCTGCATACCCCTACACGTCCATCGGCGTGATACAATTTGGAACGAGACTCGTCCGACAAGGCAACATTTTTCCAGTCATCAATAGTCCAATGTCGACGTTGACGGGCACAAGCGAGGCATAAAGGTTTGTGTCATGCAGTCATCAAGGGTACACGAGTGAGCGTTCGGATCCGGAAGCTCATATCAACAATGTTGCGTTGAATGTTTCGCACTCTGACACTTATTGATGGCCCCGCATAGAAATTTGGAGCAATTTGCGGAGGGGTTACACTTCTGTCACGTTGAACGGTTTTCTTCAGTCGTCGTTGGTACCGTTCTTGCAGGATCTTTTTTCGGCCGCAGCGATGTCGGAGATTTGATGTTTTACTGTATTCCTAATATTTACGGTTCACTCGTGGAATGGTCGTACGTGAAAATCATCGCTACATCGGAGATGCTGTGTCCCATAGCTCGTGCGACGACTGTAACACCACGTTCAAACTCACTTAAATCTTGATAATTAGAATTATACTAATATCGTCAGCTGCCTACGGTCGTTGATATACATCAACGGGGAGAAGTGAAGATGTGTGCCCCGATCGAGACTCGGAATCGGGATCTCGAGGATAGCGCGACTGCAGGGTCTATCTCGCGCACGCCTCCTGCGAGACCCACATTCTCACCTTAAATGTCTACACACTACATTCGTAGTGTCCCACCCCAACACACTCATTACTGGCGGAAGACATTCTTACCAAGTACCTTCAGAGTTCGGGGAATATGTATGCTTCCGCACAGAAGGAGAAGGTCATGGCCGGTAATGCCAGAACTATATACTTATATGGATATGGTGTCTGTTCTTTCGGACATGCTGCCGACCGCAGCGCCGTATTCTGCCTGTTTACATCTCTCTGTATTTGAATTCGCATGCCTATACCAGTTTCTTTGGCGCTTCAATGTATGTTGATGAAATTGACCTGCAATGTAGCAAACTCATTTTATTTACTGAATTTAGTTTTATTCTCTACAGCAGGATTTACTACACTGTGTTCCACGGAACACTGGTGTCCTGTCGGAAGTAAACTAGTTCTCCGCAAACAGTTGTTAACATCATAGCGTTTTTCCCGACATTTTGACACTAATAACTAAACTTTACGTTTTGTTATCATTATTGTTATTACTCATGATTTAAAACTGGAGTTATCTCTGATTAAATCTTTTTTCCTCACTTTTTAAAATTTTACTAACCTTAATATAAACAATGTGTTCCATCAAAGTATCAGGATTACTTAAATTTTAAATCATAACTAAGACCACAGAAATCATTATAAAATTTTGAAATAGTAATTAGTACTGTCAAAATGTTGAAGAAAACGCCCTGTTATTAACAGCTTTTCGTAGAGCGCGTAACTGCTTTCCGTGTAACACCAGTGTTCCACAGAACACAAAGAGTAGTGGACACAGACGGTAAAAACAGCTGGTACCTGCTACTAGAAGGGAATCACTCATTTACTATCCATCGCTTACAATTCGCAAAAAAAGAAAAAAAAAATCTTGAAACTTCCTGGAATATTAAAAGAGAGTGCTGGACTGGGGCTCAGTACCGTGACTATTTCCTTTCGCAAGTGTTGCTGCAGAAAGGCATAGGGCCCAAGTGTGAGCCCCCGTCTGGCACGAAGTTTTAATCTGCGAAGAAGTTTCACATTACCGCACACTCTACTGCAGAAGGGAAAATTCATTATGACATAATATCTTGTTTACATGAAGATTAGATTTTTGAAGAAAATTGTTTTTATAGTGTCATAAACATTTCCGCAGACATTGCATTGTTTTTTTTTTTAAATTATGAGAAGAGGAAGACACATATACACGGTATTTGTGAGAGTAGTGAAAGGTGCTTGTAATATCCTGTTGCTTTAAATATTATAATATTAACAGGCTATCACATCTTCGACAACACGATAATCTGCACGTTACAGAATCAGAATAGAAGTTAGCTTTCACCAATACGATTATTTCACTCTTCACTTTGTTTGCGAACAATTGTCTACCAAGTGTATATGGAGGAGATCCCAATACTTCAGCCTTTCCCGCTGAGTTTCACGAGACGTCAGTCTTTACGTTTTTGATTTTGCGCAGAATGATTCTCACCCTACTGCACCCTGTCTCTGCATTCCCCGTGTCGTAACGTGTCTTGGATCCTTCGTTCGAGAAGGAAGGGTGGGCTCTTCCATAATCTGGTCCGATTCAAACAAATTCCAGCGAGAGTAACCACTCGTAAATACAATGGCGCGCAAAGCTTAAGGATGAAAGCAACTTTTGGATTATGCGTTACTGCCAAGTAACATACCTGTCGGAAGAACTGTTGCAGTACGGTACACAAGGAAACTGGAAAAAAATTACAGTAACACTTTCATTGAAAGATAATTACGCTGGAGTCTTCACGATTCCAGTGTTCAAATGTGCGTGAAATCTTATGGGACTTAACTGCTAAGGTTATCAATCCCTAAGCTTACACACTACTTAACCTAAATTATCCTAAGGACAAACACACACACCCATGTCCGAGGGAGGACTCGAACCTCCGCAGGGACCAGCCGCACAATCCAGGACTGCAGCGCCTTAGACCGCTCGGCTAATCCCTCGCGGCAGTCTTCACGATTCATGATGGTTAGCTGGACTTGCAGAAGATGGGAAATGATTATTAACTGGTTTTGTAATCAGCACGGATAACAATGTAAGCTCTGCAACGAGCTCTCATGCTGACCAAAAGTTTGATGAAGAGTTCTTTTGGTAAGGTGTCGCATTGCTCCAAAATCGCTGTTGACAACTGCTGTATATTCGTTTGTGCATGTGGACGTGCTGAAATACGTCACCCAAAAGAAATCCACGCGTGCTCGATCGGATTGATGCCGGGAAAGGGCAAGCTGATACATTCACCGAACATATCCTCACGTTCCAAGATCTCCAAGCACTGTTCGATGCGATTTCTGATTGTCGTCCATCAATTCGAAGTGAGGGCCGAATGCACTCCTGAACCAGCAGTGTCAGAATAACACTGATCAGTCGGCCCATGCTACAATGTGCCCCAACACACAATAACACCTGAGCCACCAAAACGATAATATTCGACAATGCTCCTGGGTGCATTACGTGTTCCCACAAGGTGCGTAATTCCGTTACGCTACAGCCTGTATCCTTGCCCGCAACTAAATAAACCTCTCGATTACGTTGTTCAGAACTTGGAATCAGAACCGAAGTTCCAGGCTTCTTGTAAACAAACTCTGAACAGTTTACGAATCTGACGCTTTTAAACCGAACCAGGTAGGGATTTTTTCAAAAGCTTTTACTTCTAATTTAGTATTCATAGATGTTGTTATTGTGATCTTCAGTCCTGAGACTGGTTTGATGCAGCTCTCCATGCTACTGTATCCTACGCAAGCTTCTTTATCTCCCAGTGCCTACTGCAACCTACATCCTTCTCAGTCTGTTTAGTGTATTCATCTCTTGGTCTCCCTCTACGATTTTTACTCTCCACGCTGCCCTCCAATACTAAATTCGTGATCCCTTGATGCCTCAGAATATGCCCCACCAACCGATCCCTTCTCCTAGTCAAGTTGTGCCACAAATTTCTCTTCTCCCCAATCCTATTCAGTACCTCCTCATTAGTTATGTGATCTACCCATCTAATCTTCAGCATTCTTCTGTAGCATCACATTTCGAAATCTTCTATTCTCTTCTTGTCCAAACTATTTATCGTCCACGTTTCACATCCATACATGGCTACACTCCATACAAATACTTTCAGAAACGACTTCCTGACACTTAAATCTATACTCGAAGTTAACAATATTCTCTTCTTCAGAAAAGCTTTCCCTTCCATTGCCAGTCTACATTTTATATCCTCTCTATTTCTACCATCGTGAGTTATTTTTCTCCCCAAATAGCAAAACTCATTTACTACTTTAAGCGTCTCATTTCCTAATCTAATTCCCTCAGCATCACCCGACTTAATTCGACTAAATTCCATCATCCTCGTTTTGCTTTTGTTGATGTTCATCTTGTATTCTCCTTTCAAGACACAGTCCATTCTGTTCAGCTGCTCTTCCAGGTCCTTTGCTGTCTGTGACAGAATTTCAATGTCATCGGCGAACCTCAAAGTTTTTATTTCTTCTCCATGGATTTTAATACCTACTCCGAATTTTTCTTTTGTTTGCTTCAATGCTTGCTCAATATACAGATTTAATAACATCGGGGATAGGCTACAACCTTGTCTCGCTCCCTTCCCAACCACTGCTTCCCTTCATGTCCCTCGACTCTTATAACTACCATCTGGTTTCTGTACAAATTGTAAATAGCCTTTCGCTTCATATGTTTTACCCCTGCCACCTACAGAATTTGAAAGAGAGTATTCCAGTCAACATTGTCCAAAGCTTTCTCTAAGTCTACAAATGCTAGAAACGTAGGTTTGCCTTTCCTTAATCTATTTTGTAAGCCAAGTCGTAGGGTCAGTATTGCCTCACGTGTTCCAACATTTCTGTGGAATCCAAACTGATCTTCCCCGAGGTCGGCTTCTACCAGTTTTTCCATTCGCCTGTAAAGAATTCGTGTTAGTATTTTGCAGCCGTGGCTTATTAAACTGATATTTCGGTAATTTTCATATCTGTCAACACCCGCTTTGGTTGGGGGTTCGAATTATTATATTCTTCTTGAAGTCTGAGGGTATTTCGCTTGGTTTGAAATTCAAATATGCGCCCTTCAAGTACTGGTTCACTATTATCCATCCTTAAAGAGTTGGACACTGATCATGAGTGGAACTTTGATTAATTATCTCCTGCCGCACTGATGGATGAATTTATAATTTCAGTTATGTTTTCAAGATCTTAGTTCAAAGTGTCGCATAATGAACGGATCACATTTCGTGATGCGACAAGGTTTAATCACAACTCTGGATTTTATCGGTATGGTCGGGGAATTCCCTCTACCCTAACCCCTCCCCATCCACCACTCCCGACGACCGAATCAAGATGAATGGGAACCTGAGCGGAACTTATTTTAAATGAATTCCGTGATCGGTTTCCCCAGATATGTATCACTGTTACATCCTAAATGAGTGTTTAAAAGGGCCTTAGGCGCAACATCCAAGTTCACGTGAGAGTTACAGCGCAGTTCTGCGCTGCGAGGGACGCTGACGTGTGATGTACTATCGTTTCACTGAAATTCTGCCGTAACTCGGGTGGCGTGCGTTCGTAGTTCCTTCCGGCCCAGTTCCCGCGTTACTTTACAACCTGTCGTCAGACAGCGACGCCGTAACGTCAGCCGGGGCAGCAGAGCTGCAGTACAGGCGTAATTAGCCGTGCAGCGCGCGCGTCGCTTGGCGGGCGTGGCTGGGGCCGTGGCCACAGTGGGGCCGAGGGCGGCGCGGGGCACGGCACGCGACTGCCAGCCGGCAGAGGGAGCTGCCATCACTCAGACGCCGGGCTCTGCGGCCGCGGCTGCCTCAAAGTTTTTATTTCTTCTCCATGGATTTTAATACCTACTCCGAATTTTTCTTTTGTTTGCTTCAATGCTTGCTCAATATACAGATTTAATAACATCGGGGATAGGCTACAACCTTGTCTCGCTCCCTTCCCAACCACTGCTTCCCTTCATGTCCCTCGACTCTTATAACTACCATCTGGTTTCTGTACAAATTGTAAATAGCCTTTCGCTTCATATGTTTTACCCCTGCCACCTACAGAATTTGAAAGAGAGTATTCCAGTCAACATTGTCCAAAGCTTTCTCTAAGTCTACAAATGCTAGAAACGTAGGTTTGCCTTTCCTTAATCTATTTTGTAAGCCAAGTCGTAGGGTCAGTATTGCCTCACGTGTTCCAACATTTCTGTGGAATCCAAACTGATCTTCCCCGAGGTCGGCTTCTACCAGTTTTTCCATTCGCCTGTAAAGAATTCGTGTTAGTATTTTGCAGCCGTGGCTTATTAAACTGATATTTCGGTAATTTTCATATCTGTCAACACCCGCTTTGGTTGGGGGTTCGAATTATTATATTCTTCTTGAAGTCTGAGGGTATTTCGCTTGGTTTGAAATTCAAATATGCGCCCTTCAAGTACTGGTTCACTATTATCCATCCTTAAAGAGTTGGACACTGATCATGAGTGGAACTTTGATTAATTATCTCCTGCCGCACTGATGGATGAATTTATAATTTCAGTTATGTTTTCAAGATCTTAGTTCAAAGTGTCGCATAATGAACAGATCACATTTCGTGATGCGACAAGGTTTAATCACAACTCTGGATTTTATCGGTATGGTCGGGGAATTCCCTCTACCCTAACCCCTCCCCATCCACCACTCCCGACGACCGAATCAAGATGAATGGGAACCTGAGCGGAACTTATTTTAAATGAATTCCGTGATCGGTTTCCCCAGATATGTATCACTGTTACATCCTAAATGAGTGTTTAAAAGTGCCTTTAGGCGCAACATCGAAGTTCACGTGAGAGTTACAGCGCAGTTCCGCGCTGCGAGGGACGCTGACGTGTGATGTACTATCGTTTCACTGAAATTCTGCCGTAACTCGGGTGGCGTGCGTTCGTAGTTCCTTCCGGCCCAGTTCCCGCGTTACTTTACAACCTGTCGTCAGACAGCGACGCCGTAACGTCAGCCGGGGCAGCAGAGCTGCAGTACAGGCGTAATTAGCCGTGCAGCGCGCGCGTCGCTTGGCGGGCGTGGCTGGGGCCGTGGCCACAGTGGGGCGGAGGGCGGCGCGGGGCACGGCACGCGACTGCCAGCCGGCAGAGGGAGCTGCCATCACTCAGACGCCGGGCTCTGCGGCCGCGGCTGCCGGGCGCAGCGCCTGCGTGACGCCCAGTATAGCTCTACGTCTGGGCCCAACTTGTATGCCTGCTGGCCACGTTTGTTACACTTCACTCATTTCGTGCCGACCATCATTTAGAGCAGTTTTATGCACTTGCAATTAAAAGTCAAGTATACAGGGTGTTACAAAAAGTTACGGCCAAACTTTCAGGAAACATTCCTCACACACAAAGAAAGAAAAGATGTTATATGGACATGTGTCCGGAAACGCTTAATTTCCATGTCAAAGCTCATTTTAGTTTCGTCAGTATGTACTGTACTTCCTCGATTCACCGTCAGCTGGCCCAATTGAAGGAAGGTAATGTTGACTTCGGTGCTTGTGTTGACATGCGACTCATTGCTCTACAGTACTAGCATCAAGCACATCAGTACGTAGCATCAACAGGTTAGTGTTCATCACGAACGTGGTTTTGCAGTCAGTGCAATGTTTACAAATGCGGAGTTGGCAGAGGCCCATTTGATGTATGGATTAGCACGGGGCAATAGCCGTGGCGCGGTACGTTTGTATCGAGACAGATTTCCAGAACGAAGGTGTCCCGACAGGAAGACGTTCGAAGCAATTGATCGGCGTCTTAGGGAGCATGGAACATTCCAGCCTATGACTCGCGACTGGGAAAGACCTAGAACGACGAGGACTCCTGCAATGGACGAGGCAATTCTTCGTGCAGTTGACGATAACCCTAATGTCAGCGTCAGAGAAGTTGTTGCTGTACAAGGTAACGTTGACCACGTCACTGTATGGAGAGTGCTACGGGAGAAGCAGTCGTTTCCGTACCATGTACAGTGTGTGCAGGCACCATCAGCAGCTGATTGGCCTCCACGGGTACACTTCGGTGAATGGTTCATCCAACAATGTGTCAATCCTCATTTCAGTGCAAATGTTCTCTTTACGGAAGAGGCTTCATTCCAACGTATCGAATTGTAAAGTTTCACAATCAACATGTGTGGCCTGACGAGAATCCGCTAGCAACTGTGCAATCTCGTCATCAACACAGATTTTCTGTGAACGTTTGGGCAGGCATTGTTGGTGATGTCTTGATTGGGCCCCATGTTCTTCCACCTACGCTCAATGGAGCACGTTATCATGATTTTATACGGGATAATCTACCTGTGCTGCTAGAACATGTGCCTTTACAAGTACGACACAACATGTGGTTCATGCACGATGGAGCTCCTGCACATTTCAGTCGAAGTGTTCGTACGCTTCTCAACAACAGATTCGGTGACCGATGGATTGGTAGAGGCGGACCAATTCCATGGCCTTCACGCTCTCCTGACCTCAACCCTCTTGACTTTCATTTATGGAGGCGTTTGAAAGCTCTTGTCTACGCAACCCCGGTACCAAATGTAGAGACTCTTCGTGCTCGTATTGTGGTCGGCTGTGATACAATACGCCATTCTCCAGGGCTGCATCAGCGCATCAGGGATTCCATGCGACGGAGGGTGGATGCATGTATCCTCGCTAACGGAGGGCATTTTGAACATTTCCTGTAACAAAGTGTTTGAAGTCACGCTGGTACGTTCTGTTACTGTGTGTTTCCATTCCATGATTAATATGATTTGAAGAGAAGTAATAAAATGAGCTCTAACATGGAAAGTAAGCGTTTCCGGACACATGTCCACATAACATATTTTCTTTCTTTGTGTGTGAGGAATGTTTCCTTAAAGTTTGGCCGTACTTTTTGTAACACCCTGTATGAATGAAAGGTGTGTGTGCTTCCGTGCATGCCCCAAAGATCAGGCACCACACATTCGCATAACTGATTCACCTCGATGTGCAATGAATCCACCGCCTTTAGTTTGGATGTACAATTCCGTTCGACCACCTGTGGGAATATCAAAGCAGCGAGCATGCAGGACACTAGATGGGACAGTGACACTAGATGGGAATGTGGATTGCCCGAGAGGTGTTCCGAAATAGTCCGCGCAATTGCGATAAACACTGTGTCCGGGTGGTGGAGTGGTTAACGCAACTGCCTAGTAAGCACGAGATCGCGGCTTCAAATCCCAGTCTGTCTCAAATTTTCACCCGTCGCTGCTAATTACGCACGAAATCCCGATGCGGCTGATATCTTCAGTTCCTTTTCCATTTCTTTCTCCCCACTCCACCTTCAATTTACTTAAAATGTATCACAGCTGCGGATTTGGCGTGTTGTCTGTTCTTTCGGACGTGTTCAATAGAACGACAGCACACATTCGTAAAACTAATTCGCCTCGATGGGCAATGATTCCACCACCTTAATTTCAGTAGCACAATTACGTACGACCTCCTGCGGGAATCTCAAAGTAGCGAACATGGAGGACTTGGACGGGGACACGGATGCGAGAATGTTGAATGAAAGCATGCAGACGTGCATGCATTGTGTCGTACAGATCCCGGATATCAGTTTGTGGGATGGATTTCCATGCATGTTGCACCTGATCGGTCGATACAGGGATGGTTAACGCTTTCTGTGGATGACGCTACAGTTGTTGTCCGTTAGTGTTCCATTTGCGCTTGATTGAAGACGGAAGGTGACCTAGCAGGCCGAGGCATATGGACACCCTGTAGAGCACGCGGCCGGCCTGGGCGAGACAGTGCTCGATTTCCTTCTCGTATTACATTAGTAATTTTCACAATAGCTTTCACTGCTGACATCATTCGTGCAGTTTTCCTACATAGTGCTTCCTGACGTATAATCCAATCAAAATTTAAACAATTTATTCTTTTTTTTCTTAACTGTCCAACGAAGCCATTTTCGCTTAAGGCCATAACTGCTGCACCATCGGTGTAAATTGCAGAAAATCATCAATTTTCTCAACATACTCTTTAACTGCTTCAAAAATATCCAAACCTGTTGTTCTGAGTAGTGGACCTAAAGTGAGTAGCTCTTCATGTACAGAAAAGTCGTCCATTATTAGAGAAAATAAAAATTAGTAGCTGACTAAGATCTGTTTGATCGGTACTCCCGTACACAGACATAAGGCCGACAATTTGCAGCTTAACTGTTCAGTTTCTCTTCTATGCTATATCCCATAGCAAGAACGCGACTTTTAATGTGTTACGTGACAAAGCAACTGTTTTAAAGTGCTCGGCAGCATCATCGTAACCAAATGCTTTTGACCCATCACTGAAGCATTTTTGACGTTTTGCTAATTTTGGACATACCACACATGACGCAGTTAAATTCTTTTCCTTAAGATCGGAATTGAGTTCAAAGAAATACTTAGTCTCATTGTCTTCATTGACGACACGGTTTTCCGCATTCTTTCGTTTCGACATACCTTAGAACTGTAGCAGAAAAACGGCCACAGTAATAACGACAGTGCCGGCCGGTGTGCCCGAGCGGTTCTAGGCGCTTCAGTCCGGAACCGCTCGACCGCTACGGTCGCAGGTTTGACTTCTGCCTTGGGCATGGATGTGTGTGATGTCCTTAGGTTAGTTAGGTTTAAGTAGTTCTAAGTTCTAGGGGACTGATGACCTCAGATGTTAAGTCCCATAGTGCTCAGAGCCATTTGAACCATTTGAATAACGACAGTCAAATCCAGAATAACAACGACAGTAATAACCAAAAGGAGAACTTGAATGATAGCGCAGTATTATTAACAGTAAATCTGAACAATACCCCGACAGCAATTGGACTGACGAAACAGCGACGCGTCTTCGAAGTCGGATAGCCACTGAATATGAAAAGGTCTCTGCTTCCAGGGATCGGTGAGGCCGCCCCACTCGATTGGAGACAACAAACGAACTATAGGCTGCGGGGATGCCGTGACGTCACCGCGAGAGCACAGCTGAAGGGGATGCAATCGCTGGAGGGGAAGAGACACGAGTACGCTTTGCCAGGCCTCCTATAGGGCATTATGGGTTACAAGAGCGGTATGTGGGCGAGAATTGAACTGTTGAAAAAACGTCCTGGAATGCTGTTCATGAAGGGTAGCACAACAGATCGAATCGCCAGACACACTTACAGATCTGGAGTCTGCTTGCATAGGATAACCACACGAGTGCTCCTGCTGTCACACGAAATCCCACCCCAGAACATAACTCTAGATGTAGCTCCAGTGTGTATAGTCCGCGGACAGATTGGCTGCAGTTGCTCACTTGGCCTCATTTTAACCAACACACGGTCATCACTGGTGCTGAGGCAGAACCAGCCTTCAGCAGAAAACACAACAGCTCTCCATTCCACCCACCAGTAAGGTCTCGCTTGAAACAGCTGAAGTTGCAAACCGCGATGATTTGGGGTCAGTGTAATGCACGTTACAGGGTGTCTGGCTGGGAGTTGTCCTTGAAGTAACCGATTTGTAACAGTTCGTGTTCGTTATGCCGCTGTTGCCAACTGCGATGAACCACTGACATAAGCCGAAAACGACGGTCTTCCCCTTCGGTAGTGCCACGTCGCCGTCCTGAGCCCGGTCTTCTTGCGACCCACCTTCCGGTGACCATCGTTGCAAGCAATCAAGTACAGTGGCTACATTCCTGCCAAGTCTTTCTGCAGCATCGCGTAAGGACATCCAGCTTCTCGTAGCCCTATCAAATGACCTCGTTCTAACTCAGTGAGCATCTGATAATGGTATCTTCATCGGCTTAAGGGCATTCTTGACTAACATCAACTCACTACGTTCAGCCCCAAAGGTAGCTAACGCTCACGATCGTTACACCGCGTGTTTAAAGCAAACCTGATTTGCATCCTCATTACAGAGCTATTAGCATCACTCTTATGCCACTGGCGTGAAATTTGAACAGACATCATTTTTCGGATGTAGGAACACGCCTACTGACTTTCGTGTTTATCGCACAACTCTTCCTTCGTGCTGCGATCTTTTCCAGTCGGTGTAGGTAAATCATGTGCAGTGAGCTGCGTGACACCATCTAATTACTTAAAACGCCTTTTCATACAAAGCTTGAGACATGAAGTTTAAAAGGCGCCCACCGTATACTGACTATCCAAAACAACTAAATATTGATAAGTGGTTCTTCGGTGAACTCATTTTCCTCATATAACACGAAGGTGAGCTGCTAATTGAACATAATAGTCCTTAACGTTCTCTAACTTCCTGTAAATGTTAAGTCGTCTGAAGTCTCCAAAATATTAATTTCATTTAGCCCTAGGTTCTATCAGAAAGAAAAGGCACTACGGAAATCCAACTACGAGACTATAGATCGACAGATAATAGATTGCACTTTACTAAATGCTTCATCTCTTACAACGTATATGAGGTCAGACATCACAGGAGGAGGAGAGGTATGTTGATGTGCACACTGGAGAAAGTATTAACGATCTAAATTGATGCTTAAATGACATTTATGGACTAAACTGAGCGTTCTCTTGAACTTTATTAAACGTAGTTAATGTATAAAATCCTAACTCTACGGTCCCATAAGAGTGAACCGTATTAATCATCACTATTCAGCGAAGATTAGGATGACTTCGGAATCCAACATGGCCATTCATGTGCTCGCACACGAAGACTCCAACATTCACAGGATAACTGACGGTAATATTCACCATTTACCAGCAAAAATTTGATTCGACAAAACTGGCTTGTGACTCGCAGCACAAGCAAAAACGAAACTTAATCGGAATTGCGATGAATGAAGTGAATCGTTAGCAGGTAACGAACAAGTTCCGTCTCATCTGTATCTGGTTAAATGATTAATTAAAAGAAAAGACGCTCTGGAGAACTTGATAAAACTACAAGATTATGAGAAACGTGGATTGACTGTAGACTTTTTAGACGCACAATAAACACGTCGAACGTAGTCTGACTAGCAGCAAGCAATCTCGGAGTCTCCACACACTCCATTACCTTCCAAGCAGTGAAACTCGCAAAGAATAGTGAGACGTTTCTGCTCATCGCAGTTCTGAGACAAGCTCATGCTGACAGCAGATTTCTCTCGCACTGATTAACATAACCTGCTGAAGATAAAGTACAGATTAGGTTTTGTACATGAAATGAAATGCACATTGCAAAAAGTATACAAATCCACGCATGCCTTCGTACCTTCAACACAAATTCATCAGGAACACGGGAATGAGAATGATTCGTAGAAGCGTCAGTGCAATGGATAATTATTACGATCCGAACTATAAACCTGTGATGCAAGAAGTAGTACAATTGTCGTACGTGACACACGTGGCATACAGGATCACCATGTAACTGAACACTGTAAAACTCTAAATACATCAGAAAATACTGGAATAATTCCAATAAACGATACTGTAATGCACTGAGTACGCCTACTGTGAAGATGAGTTAATGAAATGGCCGTGATGTATTAACTTGTTGTGAAGTTCCTTTCTGTTTACCATTCTCGTGCAACGAGTTTCTGCTTGTTGCCTAGGAACGACTGGTTTAGTAAGTTGTTATGAAGTTTCTTTTTCGTGGCCATTCTCATGCAACGAGGTACAAAAAGTGCGGTTAGGTAGCGGCTTGGCTTTTGAGCCTTGACTTAATATTTGTTTACATCTTTTCAGATGTTCAATATCCCTTTACTCTCGTTCAAACTTAACTTTTGTTGCCCATTGAGGTAGTTAGCTTTCGATGTACGTTGTACAGTCTCGGGTTTTCATTACTTCATCGTCCGCCGCCCCCTTTGCTGAGCGGTCAGCTAGCCTGACTAGCGTGCAGCGGGTTCGGGTTAATTCCCAGCCAAGTCGGGGAATTTCTCCACTCAAGGACTGGGTGTTTTATTCTTTTCGTCATTATCTTCTCAGCATCGACACCCAATTGGTCCAGTTTCGCGTCAAATGAAAATACTTGCAACTCAGCTTCTGAACCGACCCAGGGGGGTCTCCCAGCCATCTTCACAAATTCTATCCAAGATACAAAAAGTTGCATGTAGTGTACAGGAAGTGCAAAACATACATGAATACTTACAGGGTTAAAACAGTTTAAGCCACAGCATCACAACTGTCATTACGTAAATGATGGCCATGTCTCATGTTTAGAGCATGTCATGAGTACCAGTACACGACACAGGACTTTTAGCAGCAAGCATACAAATAACAAGCGTAAACAGAGCAGTAATTAATTACTTCCTTACTAATAACTGTATTCTCATGCTGCGGCCAAGGCTGCTGTCCTCCTGCCTCGGACAGGTTCCTTTTGTGTCCCATCAACTGATGTTACTGGGGTTCTTTGTCGGCGCGTTTCATCATTCTGGCATGAGGCTTGGTCCTCTCTCCATGAAAATAAACCTAGGGCCATTAAACCGGTCCCGACGGCTTGGACGACCTCCTCAAGCCCTTCCCGGCGAGAGGAGGTCATTTTGACCAGGTTGCGGATTGGGCATTGCCGATCTAGCCACCGCTACCTGTTGTCCGGTGACCCCGCCCCGTAGTGCCCCTGTGGTCATCCATTGAAGGTGCTCCATATTTTATTGTCCTGTCCCCGTTTTATTCATTCTCTTGTTGTCCTGTGTCTGCCGTCTACCTTACAGGAACTTTTAGCTGATGACGCTCGAACAGCTGCCCGTATCCTTAGTTTTATTACATTGAAGGACTTGTCCAAAAAGATCTGACTCTTTTATTTTGTTTATCTGCGTCTTTGTAAGTACTTTCTGGTGTTTCCCCCTTGCGTTTTTCTACGCTATTAGTGCACTACCGTTTTTGACTGGGCGCTAATGACCTTAGCAGTTGAGCGCTCTAAACGAAACAAAAAAAAAACATTTTGGAGACTGTATATACATACTTCATTGTATGTACCTGCAAAATTATATCATTGGAAGACACATAATCCATGTAATATGACGTCATAAACTTTGAGCTGCGTGAAAATTAAACTGAAGGGTGTAATTCGCTAGAGATACAGGTTAAGTATGTAACAAATATGTGTGAAATGTGTTTAATATACATGGAATTTGAGTGACTTGTGTGTACATGGGCAAAACCATGGGCAAAAAGCTCCACCTAAACCCCTGGTTCTCATATTACTTACTATCTGGAAAGAAATACTGTCAGGTTAAGAACCAACAACCTCCTATTATGGTGGGGGTGATAACGTGAAGAAAGCAGAGACGAGTAGGAGATAGACAGACAGAGAGGAGGAAGGAGGATATGGACAGAGGGAGGAGGAGGAGTAAAAGGTGAGAAAGGGGAGATGAGAAAATGGACAGAAAAAGGGAAGAGGAAGAAATGGACAGAGATATGGGTAGGAGGAAATCAGGAGTAGGTAATGGAAGATGTGGACGGAGAGATGGGGTGACAGTGATTGACAGAGACGGAGGAAGGAGTAGATGGGTAGAGATAGGAGGAGGAGATGGAGTAATAGAAAATTTGAATAAATGCGTACTAGGGCAGCGCCGGGTACACAGTCAGTGTGAAATATATTCCTCTGTGGAGCTCCCTCTCTTCGCTGGACGTGTATTTAATACATACACCAGTAGCATGCATAGAAAAACTGACAACGATGTTTTCCTAACAACCTCTAAGAAAGCGTTTATTGGCACCCTACTTTGTCCTTTTAAGAGGGAGATTCACAGTCTCACTCTAACACGGCTGCTACTAAATGTCACTCGAACATAAAAAGAAAATACTTTTCGATTGCCCTCCCACATCAGCTAATCACATCGCATGATATGAGGTTCAAAACAAGCAATACGTAAATAATTCTGTATCACGTACAGACCGATGGAAATTTGTTTGCTAATATACAAAACGAGAGTCGGTAAGGGTTACAGGCATCTGCAGGTATGTCGAAGTTCTGTGCCCAGTGGCGAGAATTATACATCTAGGCAATGTGGAGATCACTGCCCGTAACTGTGGTGACCAAGCAACGGACACAGCACACTAAAAGTACCAACACAAGATGTTCATATCAATTGGCAAAGACAATCAGCACCTGAAGAATGAGGTAGTTGTAGGAAACATGACAACAGGTAACCAAAGTAGAGCACAAAACACGTAATGGAAGGATAATCTAGAACATTGCGTACTTTAATGCAGTCAGGGCACAGAAAAGAAGCAGGAAACTAGACTCATATAGTAGACATAGTCTTTTTGTATCACTTATGTAATATTAATAATCCACATAATCCACGTGATGTCCTAGTACCGCAGCGGGATTTTAAAATGGTCTAATGCAAGACCGAAGTCAACTGCAAATATAAAGAAGACCTTTAAATTCAACTACAGGTGTCATCCGTATTACATAAATATGAAAACGCTGCTCGCTAGATAACGTGTACTTGCTCCCCCAAAACTTATTTTGAAACAGTTGGCATGTTTCCATTATAAATAGTAAGTTAAAGGACTATAATTATATGCCAATTACGTAAATTATTGTCTCAGGGTCGGCTTCCCGGTTGTTGCTGTTACTTTGAGCCAAATGGAATACTGGAAGACAAATCCTTACTGCTATGGTTTCCAACGCCTCATTTCCAGTGGTTGTGATGGCGATGTGCGCGCAATGAGCCGACAGGCTGAATCTCTCGTATTAACACCAATGACTCAAACTGTCATCATGTGTGCCCACGACTAACGTCGGGCGTGCCTCTGAAAATACAGAACAGCCTTACATCAGACCTAACAGTGAAGTTTCTTCCAATTGGAGTATGAAACTCACTGGTGTTTTGCAATGTTTTTCTGTGACCGTTCCTACAGCTGATTGGCCAGATCGGATTCTACATCTTGCCAAATTAATAGTTTTCTAGCAATTTCTGTTGATGCAGCTTAATTCCCGCCTTTCCCTGCTAAACCAGCCTTGGGACAGGTTTCTTGGATCTATGCCAATCATAACTTTCGGGATGTCGCCTGCAGTGTCATTCTCTGCCAATGCGCCACTGTGTCAACAGGAGGCTAATGTTGTCATCCTACAGACAATCCTTCCAAAGTTCATTTTGAAACTGTGTCTGAACAACAAATTCGTTTTGCTGTTGGCGTCCAAGCTTCTTCCTACTGTGGACACAAATATTGGTTAAATCATCTTCAATGTGGATCGTCTACTGTTCCTCATGATCTTCATGTCTTCCTGAGGATCTGTAATTTCTGAAATGGTAACACTCGACGTAATTATTACATGTTTCAATCTTCTGCTGCATACAAGGCCTCATTTAAGGTCGAAGAGTTCTGTGGTAATATATTATTATTTTTTAACTAAAAGAAGCTTCTTGTAGATGTTCATAGTGAATTCCCATGTTAAATTTGTCATTTTTTATCCTCTCTCATAAGTGTTTCAATTTCCGTATCTCCTGAAAATTCCTCCTGCTAATATCATCCACGTTTCGTTTCCATTGCCTGATCCCCTCATGACGGACATAGCTGAAGAGCAAGGTGGTGATTACGTCACCCTCCAGTATTAGTCTTACAGGAATTTTATGAAAGTTACTGGACGTCATGTTGCTTAATGTCGTCTGGTTAGCCCACTCACTCGATTTCCTATTCAGATACAGTTTCTCGAAATTTTATAACAGTCTTTCTCTTAACTAACGTGTCATACGTGTTCAGGAAGTCTACGAACGTGAACACATCATTTAGTGTATTTCAAGTTTTGATATTTAATTGCTAGTCTTATTCTCAAGACCTGTTACACACGTCGTCTGAAACCTCCGTGGTATTCAACAATTTGTTGATTTAGTTGCTTTTCGAATTAATTCAGAAGTTACATAGCACTTCATTACGGGCACATACCATTTCTCCGAAGCACATTACGTAAAAGTTACTTGGATGAGTAACACCCAAATGCAGGACCTTGTGCATACTATAAGCGGCGCGGTTGCGCTGAAGGCCACTTGGTGGGCGAGGCGGGCTCCACAGGCTGCTCGCGGGAACAATGCGCAGCCCATAAATTGTGGAGCGTCCCTCCGCTGCCGATATTGGCGAGGCGAGCGCGCGGTGTCGAGAGATATGGGATCAGCTACTGGAGGGCGCTCCCAGGAAGAGGCCGCAGCTTATAAATCTGCCCGCGCTGTGGGAGACTCAACAGCCTTACCGCCGAGACTACGCCGGCGCTGCCAGCGTTAACTTCACAAACACGGTGCCCGTAATCGACTCGCGATCGTTTGGTACTCCATACCGCCCTATCACAGAGATTATACAGTTTGCCTAAAACACGTAAAGATGAGCTTTCCCTCAGATAAATCCCGAATGCTATTGCGTCTCCTAGTTACGGGATATCTTAGTAATTTACTAAGCTACAATTTTTATAATCTCACTAGACTATACAAAATTATTCCCCCTTAGGGAACATCACGCCCATAATGTGTAACACCACCACTAGCCTTGTAATGGCCTTGTAATTTCCTTACTCAAGGACGAGATTCCACAAGTTTTCTTCACATACATTGTATCAACCTGCACATTGATTATTATATACCACACAGCCAGGAAATAGTCTACCTCCACAGCTGAGTGGTCAGCGTAGATGGCTGCTATGCGGAGGACCTGGCTTCGGTTCCCGCTACTGCCAGGGATTTTTTCCGTGGTGAGAGAACTAGGAATGTGTGTAAACTCAGCCTCGTGATGCCTTTTAGGAGCTGCTTGATGGAGGAGTAGTGGCTTTACTGTCTGAAAAGTCTGCAAAAAGGCCATGAGAGCGGTTTACTGACCACATTCCCCGTCCATACCGCATCTGCATGACGCCGCATGGCAGTGGATGAGGTGGCGGCCAGTAGATACCCCTTGCGCCGTCACGGCCAGACGAGGAGTCGTTGTGGATCCAACAAATAGTGGGGTTTTTAATTGCTATGTTTCACCTGCTGTTTCCAATAATCAGAATGATTTTCGGTGGGATTAACAACGGGGATATACAGAAAGCGAGTCGAGGTACCGTAGAATGCTTCTGGTGTCTGTCAAACAAGTAACGTATGGCTGAATCCTGTGAACATGTTATCCTCATGGAAGACTAGAGTATCCATAGCAAGCTCAGCGTTGTATAAAAATGGGTCAGACTTGCTCATCGAGAATATTGCAATAAATATTGAATTTCCTGTTCATTGCGACGTGAATGGGTGTGCCAAAGTCTTGGCACGAAAACACAACACCAAACATTACAGAACCATCTGCGGACTGATCTCCATTTTCCACATACTGCGGATTAAATGCTTTATTTAGCATTAGCTCTTTGTTTCACTCGGAAAAAGGCATAAACCTGACTCAGTAGATGACACTCTATGCCTCCACTTATCTACTGTACAGTTTCTGAGTGCTGACTGAAGATGTGCTACTTTATGTGGCGCTGTGAGTAAGGGCTTATTCCAAGATACTCGATTCTAAATGTCCACTGCATGCACCACCCTACTCAGTGTTCGCTGGGAAACTGCTTAGGCGGACGTGCATTGACTGGTAGCACGCGTTTCAGTTGGGTTCGGAATCGATTGTCACTGACCAGATGTCACTATCGTTTCTGGTCCCTATAGGTTATCATTTTCTGCGACCACTGTTCTTACACTCTTTTGCATGGCAGGAAGTGGTGTACTATTCCTTGTAGACCCGTTGGACCTCCACACAAGGGTAACTTCACCCACATTGTGCACATGGGCACAGACAAACAAGACAGCTCTTTTCTGCTTTACAGTTATGGCTTATCGGCATATTCTACGCAACTGACTGACACATACACGCTACATCACTGCTATTAGGGCCTATTACTTTAGCAAAGAGGGTTTAATGGCTCCCTGTTACGAGTACTACACCTTCTCAAATGTGACCAGTCTATTACTTTAAGGCGACAGTGAATGAAATTAGATTCTGCGCTGGGTCATGGCCCAATGTATTTCAGAACAATCTTGTGCTAAATAACCAAACCTTCTAGAAATGGCACACGTACCTGGTAATGACTTAGTGAATGGCAACTCATGTCCTGATAAACTATAAAATTTGAAGCCCACAGGAGTTCAATACACTTCCCTGGTACTTCTCCTAAACAATGACTTGTCTGCAGGTTTTGCAGTTAAACAAACAACACTTTGAGTGTGGCATTAATATCTCTCCGTTTAGTGATGGTCACACGCCATAAACAGAACCAGAAAGTTCAACAGGAAGATACTCACTTATCACACTACGTTACAGTAGGGTGTAAGCCAGGACGGCGAGGACGATTATAATTCAGACGTCTTCCACTATGGCAGTGGCAGCTGACGTAAACACTTCCGACACCACTTTGTTAGGGGCCTGGGCTGATACCCTTACAAGTGCAAGATGACCAGGTGTGAGGTATGGTGTTGAAGTCCACTGTGTTAATGAATTACCCTGAAGAGCCAAAGAAACTGGTAATACCGTGTAGGGCCCCCGCGAGGACGCAGAACTGCCGCAACAGAACGTGGCATACACTCGACTAATGTCTGAAGTAGTACTGGAGGGAACTGACACCATGAATCCTGCAGGGCTGCCCATGTATCCGTAAGAATACGAGGGGGTGCAGATCTCTGCTGAACAGCACGTTGAAAGGCATCCCAGATATGCTCAATAATGTTCAAGTCTGTGGAGTTTGGTGTCCAGGGAAGGTGTTTAAGCTCAGAAGAGTGTTTCTGGAGACACTCTGCAACATTTAAGGACATGTGGGGTGTCACTCTGTCTTGCTGCAATTTCCCAAATAAGTCGGAATACATAGTGGACATTAAAGGAAGCAGGTGATCAGACAGAATGCTTACGTACGAGTCATCTGTCAGAGTCGTATCTAGACGTATCTGGGGTCCCATATCACTCCAAATGCACACGCTCCATACTATTACAGAGCCTCTACCAGCTTGAACAGTTCCCTGCTGACATGCATTGTCCATGGATTCATGAGGTTGTCTCCATACCCGTACACGTCCATCCGCTAGATACAATTTGAAATGAGACTCGCCCGACCAGACAACATGTTTCCAGTCATCAATAGCCCGATGTCGGTGTTGATGGGACCAGGCCAGGCGGACAGCTTTGTGTCGTGCAGTCATCAAGGGTACACGAGAGGGCCTACGGCTCGGAAAGCTAATATCGATGATGTTTCGTTGAATGGATCACACGCTGATACTTGTTGATGGGCCAGCACAGAAATTTGCCGAAGGGTTGCACTTCTGTCACGTTGAGCGATTCTCTTCAGTTGTTGTTGGTCCAGTTATTTCTGGAGTTTTCTCCGGCCGCAGCGATGTAGGAGATTTGATGTTTCACTGGATCCCTGATATTCACGGGACTCTTCATCGCTACCTCGGAGATGCTGTGTCCCATCGCTCGTGCGCCCGCTGTAACACCACGTTCAGACTCACTTAAATCTTGATTATCTCCTATTGTAATAGCAGTAACTGATCTAAAAACTGCACCTCACGCTTTCTATCTTATATAGGCGCTGCCGCCCGCAGCGCCGTATTCTACGTATTTATATATGCCTGTATTTGAATAGGCATGCCTACACCAGTTTCTTTGGTGCTTCAGTGTAGTATTGGCAAAACATACATTTATTTGATTTAAGTGCCACAAATGGGTCATCTTCTTCACAGCTGTGGTGAGTGCAGTGGATGAAGCACGCAGCCCTGGAACATACTGACTCATCCACCTCTCCGCCGCTGATGCAACACCTCGTTGCCACACAGGGGAACGGGAGTCAGGCAGAGCTTGTACCGTGGTGTCGACCGTCTGATCATTCTCTACTCGTTACTTGGGCACACTCGTCGACATGGAAGGAGTGTGCCCGAGTAAACTCTAGCCACTCTGCACATGATGCAGATAGCAGTGTAGAGGTACGGCATAGCCTCTCCACCAAAGGTCGGTTGTGGACGCCAGTGTCTGCTGACAGATACAGATCGCGGTAGCAGCCTTTAGCGCACCTCTTGGAAACGACGACGGGCTGACAGCGCGCCAAAAACCGTCGTTCGTTGCTCAGCAAGTCGGAGGTATAAGTTCCCAAGACTTCACATTAGCTAATGAGATGGTGGCATCTTACACCGACCAGCCTTCAGCAGACCAGGTAGGCAATAATCTCGAAGGTAGACGTCATCTCCCGAACAGCACGTCACAGGAACTGGATCGTAGCTGGCTCACTGTAACTGAATAGAATACGGGTTTGGAAGTCTGAGTGTTCAATGTTGTCCGCCCGACGTAATGACATTGTCGCTTGTTGAGAATGACCCCATGTGTCCTCTTTTTCTGTACTCATTAGTGTTGTTCGCCACACCTCGGAGTCACAACAGTGACTTTCAGTCATCGGTTTGGTGATTTTCCGCCATGTCAAAGGGCTTATATATGTTATAGTGGAACATATACACATTCTTGTTACATGGTGCTGTACTGTGAGTACGAAGCTACTATCCCTCATCAGTGAGGTCATGTTGCTGAATTAACAATTCAGGCTTCTAGATCAAACGAGGTAAAGCAATGATTTCCGGGTGGGGCCTAATTATATGCCGTATCGTCGCTCTGTCTATTCGTTATTCTGATTGCTACACGGTGTGCTGGCCTCGTATTACTCAACTTACCTCTGGCTAGAGAAAACTTTATGAAAATTTTGCATTTGCCAATAATATCTTTCGGTGGTGCATCAATATCTCGTCTAGTGAGCTTAATAAGTAACTGTAATTACTTTTTGAAATAGATAGTATAATACCTCTTCCATTACATAATTTAGAATTATTCATGGGTACGACCAGGGTGCTAGACGTATCAGATGTTGTACTTTGGTTACCAGTTGATGTTATTGATCGAGATGTTTGACTGAAGGTACTGAGAACTCTTGTGATTATGTAACCGATGCAGAAAAAAAGGAACAGTATGAGAAAAGCACGACGTCTGTTCACTCACATTTGACGTAAATGAGAATGCGAACAACTGAACTGATCGGACAACCGATTGTCAGACACACGTTTTAGGCAGGAATTCCCCGCTAGCTCCGTTCGTCCGAAATTGTCGCTTCTGGTGTCGTGGCGAAGTGCATCACACTAGTACACCTCCGACAGCACTAATGACTAGATAAGGTTTCTTTATTTTAAGTGTAAGTTTTTTTCTAACTTTTCGAACTGCAAACAGACGACCGAGAGATTTCATTCATTCAATGACAGTCTGTTCTTAGCGGTTTCGATTCTAATTCAAGATTATATCGAAAACCATTATAATGAAAATTATTACCCAACGTACATACTAGTACTTTTTAAGTAAGGAATGTAAAATATTTCAAAGGTCACCTCATATCTCAAAAAACTCTAAGGTATCATTAAGATCATCAAAACGCCTCTACTTCCATAATGTCACCTTTCATGAACTACTACCGTAAGGGGTCATGATAATCCACTACTTCTTTATCACGGGTAAAATCGAAGATTTGTCACTAGAATATGCCAACTGAAGGTACTGTGGCTGCAAGAATGCATTAATTGCATGTATTCTCAGTGAAAATGAATCAAAAACCCACACATAATATTGTGGTGTTGTTGACTAAATAACTATCTATAACGGCACTTTTCTTCTATTATGAATAAAACAGTCACTGAAAAACCGCAGACTTAATGACATTCTGTGAAATAAAATCACACAATATATGTGAATAATACCTGTGTATTGCTCGTCAGCGTCTGACCTTGGCCATGTAAGCATAATAGATATGTTCCAAAACCGAACAGTACAGTTACTCATGTTCTTTCCTTTTTCTTTCTTTTTCGTAGTGTCTCTGTGATGACAATTCAACGTCGGTAGAGACGCTACAAGATTTATCTTAGAGTTATTTTGTGCTTCATGGAGATGATTCCCGTAAAAATTCAGGAGTACTATATATCAAAAAGAGTTTCTCTGGCCGCCTATTTGTTCGCTTTATATTTGCATCAGCCGAACGTATTCACGTTTGTAAACTAAATGGTGAAGAATTTATACAGGTACTTTGAACCTATTAAGATTAATAAGTCATTGATGCTTCTAAAGGAATTATAATTCAGGCTTCAATATATAGCACTTCATTCAAAATACATAACGTGAATAGACACTGACGGAAAAAAGTCGCAGCACCAACAAGAAATGATGCTACAACTGAAAAATCTACATCTACATCTACATCTACATCCATACTCCCCAAGCCACCTGACGGTGTGTGGCGGAGGGTACCCTGAGTACCTCTATCGGCTCTCCCTTCTATTCCAGTCTCGTATTGTTCGTGGAAAGAAGGATTAACGGTATGCTTCTGTGTGGGCTCTAATCTCTCTGATTTTATCCTCATGGTCTCTTCGCGAGATATACGTAGGAGGGAGCAATATACTGCTTGACTCTTCGGTGAAGGTATGTTCTCGAAACTTTAACAAAAGCCCGTACCGAGCTACGGAGCGTCTCTCCTGCAGAGTCTTCCACTGGAGTTTATCCATCATCTCCGTAACGCTTTCGCGATTACTAAATGATACTGTAACGAAGCGCGCTGCTCTCCGTTGGGTCTTCTCTATCTCTTCTATCAACCCTATCTGGTACGGATCCCACACTGCAGAGCAGTATTCAAGTAGTGGGCGAACAAGCGTACTGTAACCTACTTCCTTTGTTTTCGGATTGCATTTCCTTAGGATTCTTCCAATGAATCTCAGTCTGGCATCTGCCTTACCGACGATCATTTTTATATGATCATTCCATTTTAAATCACTCCTAATGCGTACTCCCAGATAATTTATGGAATTAACTGCTTCCAGTTGCTGACCTGCTATTTTGTAGTTAAATGATAAGGCATCTATCTTTCTATGTATTCGCAGCACATTACACTTGTCTACATTGAGATTCAATTGCCATTCCATGAACCATGCGTCAATTCGCTGCAGATCCTCCTGCATTTCAGTACAATTTTCCAGTGTTACAACCTCTCGATACACCACAGCATCATCTGCAAAATGCCTCAGTGAACTTCCGATGTCATCCACCAGGTCATTTATGTATATTGTGAATAGCAACGGTCCTATGACACTCCCCTACGGCACACCTGAAATCACTCTTACTTCGGAAGATTTCTCTCCATTGAGAATGACATGCTGCGTTCTGTTATCTAGGAACTCCTCAATCCAGTCACACAACCTGTCTGATAGTCCATATGCTCTTACTTTGTTCATTAAACGACTGTGGGGAACTGTATCGAACGCCTTGCGGAAGTCAAGAAACACGGCATATAACTGTGAACCCGTGTCTATGGCCCTCTGAGTCTCGTGGACGAATATCGAGAGCTCGGTTTCACACGACCATCTTTTTCGAAACCCATGCTGATTCCTACAGAGTAGATTTCTAGTCTCCAGAAAAGTCATTATACTCGAACATAATAAGTGTTTCAAAATTCTACAACTGATAGACGTTAGAGATGTAGGTCTATAGTTCTGCACATCTGTTCGACGTCCCTTCTTGAAAACGGGGATGACATGTGCCTTTTCCAATCCTTTGGAACGCTACGCTCTTCTAGAGACCTACGGTACACCGCTGCAAGAAGGGGGGCAAGTTCCTTCGCGTACTCTGTGTAAAATCGAACTGGTACCCCATCAGGTCCAGCCGCCTTTCCTCTTTTGAGCGATTTTAATTGTTTCTCTATCCCTCTGTCGTCTATTTCGATATCTACCATTTTGTCATCTGTGCGACAATCTAGAGAAGGAACTACAGTGCAGTCTTCCTGTGTGAAACAGCTTTGGAAAAAGACATTTAGTATTTCGGCCTTTAGTCTGTCATCCTCTGTTTCAGTACCATTTTGGTCACAGACTGTCTGGACATTTTGTTTTGATCCACGTACCGCTTTGACATAAGACCAAAATTTCTTAGGATTTTCTGCCAAGTCAGTACATAGAACTTTACTTTCGAATTCATTGAACGCCTCTCGCATAGCCCTCCTCACACTACATTTCGCTTCGAGTAATTTTTGTTTGTCTGCAAGGTTTTGGCTATGTTTATGTTTGCTGTGAAGCTCCCTTTGCTTCCGCAGCAGTTTTCTAACTCGGTTGTTGTACCACGGTGGCTCTTTTCCATCTCTTACAATCTTGCTTGGCTCATACTCATCTAACGCATATTGTACGATGGTTTTGAACTTTGTCCACTGATCCTCAACACTATCTGTACTTGAGACAAAACTTTTGTGTTGAGCCGTCAGGTACTCTGAAATCTGCTTTTTGTCACTTTTTCTAAACAGAAAAATCTTCCTACCTTTTTCAATATTTCTAATTATGGCTGAAATCATCGATGCCGTAACCGCTTTATGATCGCTGATTCCCTGGTCTGCGTTAACTGTTTCAGATAGTTCGGGTCTGTTTGTCACCAGAAGGTCTAATACGTTATCGCCACGAGTCGGTTCTCTGTTTAACTGCTCAAGATAGTTTTCAGATAAAGCACTTAAAAAAATGTCACTGGATTCTTCGTCCCTGCCACCCGTTATGAACGTTTGAGTCTCCCAGTCTATATCCGGCAAATTAAAATCTCCACCCAGAGCTATAACATGGTGGGGAAATCTACTCGAAATATTTTCCAAATTATCCTTCAGGTGCTCAGCCACAACAGCTGCTGAGCCAGGGAGCCTATAGAGACATCCAATTAGCATGTCTGAGCCTGCTTTAACCGTGAACTTCACCCAAATCATTTCTCATTTGGGATCTCCGTCAATTTCCTTCGATACTATTGCACTTCTTATCGCTATAAACACACCTCCCCCTTCACTGTCCAGCCTTTCTCTGCGGTATACATTCCTATCTGAGTTTATGATTTCATTACTGTTTACGTCTGGTTTCAGCCAACTTTCTGTCCCTAGTACTATATGGGCGTTGTGACCGTTTATTAATGAGAGCAGTTCTGGGACCTTTCTACAGACGCTCCTGCAGTTTACTATTAGCACAATAATATTGTTATTCCCTGTTGCATTTTGCCTACTCCTAACTTGCCGCGTCCCAGGAGGCGTCTTGTCGGGCCTAGGGAGGGAATTCTCTAACCTAAAAAACCCCCATGTGCACTCCACACGTACTCCGCTACCCTTGTAGCCGCTTCCGGCGTGTAGTGCACGCCTGACCTATTCAGGGGGACCCTACATTTCTCCATCCGATAGCGGAGGTCGAGAAATTTGCACCCCAGATCTCCGCAGAATCGTCTGAGCCTCTGGTTTAAGCCTTCCACTCGGCTCCAAACCAGAGGACCGCGATCGGTTCTGGGAACGATACTACAAATAGTTAGCTTTGATTCCACCCCGCGAGCGAGGCTTTCCGCCTTCACCATTTCCGCCAACCGCCTGTACGAACTGAGGATGACCTCTGAACCCAGACGGCAGGAGTCATTGGTGCCGACATGAGCAACATTTTGTAGTCGGGTGCACCCAGTGCTCTCTATCGCCGCCGGTAGGGCCTCCTCCACATCTCGGATGAGACCCCCCGGCAAGCAGACAGAGAGAACACTGGCCTTCTTCCCCGACCTTTCCGCTATTTCCCTA
The DNA here is from genome assembly GCF_023864345.2 of Schistocerca serialis cubense. NCBI lineage: Eukaryota > Metazoa > Arthropoda > Insecta > Orthoptera > Acrididae > Schistocerca > Schistocerca serialis. The sequence goes on along the minus strand of NC_064641.1, from coordinate 609,348,216 downwards.
AGGGGCTCCATCACCCGCCTAACGTTGGAGCTCCCAATAACTAATAAACCCCTCCCCCCGTGTGCCTGCTCGGACCTTGCTGAAGGAGCAGCCACATGTCCACTCACAGGCAGAGCGGGTAATGCTACACGGCCAGCCTCCACTTTTACCCTCCGCCTCGTGCGCCGCGAACGCCGCTGAACCCGCCACTCCCCTTGGGGAGAGGGTGGCCCAACCGCGCCCGGTACCCGCGAAGATGTCTCGACAGCAGGGACAGTGGGTGAAGCATGTAACACCTGGGGTGTAGCATGCGACGCACCAGAATCCCCATTGCCGCTACACTCCGAGGCAGCAGCCTGAAGACGGCTGACCGCGGCCATCAACACGCTCAGCTGTTCGCGAACAGTGGCCAGCTCCTCCTGCGTCCGTACACAGCAGTCCCACAACCTATCCATCCTAAGGAATCAATTTACTGAAGAGAGTTAATCAACTTTTAACTAGACTGCTAATTCACTAAGGGTGGCTGATTATTGACTAAACTGTAATTGGTAGCCACTTCTTGTAGAAAACAATGAAAATAGCACTACCTGTCTCTGGACTGTATTGAAACCAAACACTAGCACTACTGGCACTATGGTTGACTGAAGGGACTCTCCCTGACTGTATTGAAAACAAACACGAAATCTATGGAACACTGTTAATAGCACTCGACAATTAAAGCTTCCTAAAAGCAAAAACACACGGAAGAAGAAGTGACAAGCAAGAAAAATACCGTTAATACTTAAATTAAGGTAGCTCGCTGCACAGCAGACGTGAAGCAGACGGCGGTTAGAACAAATGATGTCGGTTCAAATTCCGCGCCAGTCGCGCCAGATTGGTGCTAGTAGCTCCACTACGAGGATGCAAATCAGGTTCGCTTTAAATACGTACTGTAACACTCGTGAGCGTTAGTTGCCTTTGAGACTGGAGTTGGTAAGTTAAAGTTACTCAAGAGTGCCTTTAAGGCGATAAAGACACCTTTATCAGCAGCTCAGTGAGTTTGAACAAGGTTGTGTAATAGGGCTACGAGAAGCTAAATGTTCGTTCTGGGATATTGCAGAAAGACGTTGCAGGAATGTGGCCACTGTGCATGATTGCTGGCAGCGGTGGTCGCGAGACTGTAGTGTAGGGGCACCACAGTTTAAGATACGGAAGTTAGATTTCGTGCGATATTCTGAGCACAAGTTACAGCCACGTGCGAGCCGGATTGCAGTCAGTTACGCTGACCAGCGGTTTCGAAATGGCCACAGGGGCCATCGAACCGGTGAAAAGCGTAAACGCAGCGGTTTGCATGTCGCAAGCTATAGGCAGAAGGGGCCCACTGGCGCAACCGTGGTGTGGGGCGTACGTGACTCGGAGCGATGCGTTAGCGAAACAGAGGCACGCAGTCTAGTATAAGTAGGTGTGGTTTTCTAACGAGATTCATTCAAGTGTGGCAGCTCTCGTGGACGGCGGGGAGTGTCACACTACCAGCGACACACGGCAGCAGATGGGTCGTCAGCGTCCCAGTTCACGGAGGGTTACTGGTTCGACCCTCTAAGGCAAACGCGGTGGAGTCAAGTGTGGCAGCTCTCCTGGACGGCGGCGCGTGTCACATTGCCAGGCTACAAGCAACAACAGATGGGGCGACAGCGTCCCAGTCCACGGCGGGTCGCTGGTTCGACCCTCTGAGGCCGACGCGGGGTCCGCAGCCAGCCAGGGTGGGCCACTCTTCGGCTCGCTACCGCGGGCAGTCGTATCGTCTCTCGACACATGCCGGAGACTTACAAGGCGAGGGCCGCAGGCTCGGACGCCAGACTGGGTGCGGTCGTTGCCGCCGCATTCGCAGCTACGCCAGCCGAGGTATAAGCAGCAGCGCGGCCGGCCTACGGCTCCAGCGGAGCAGAGCGGAGTCAACGGGGACGGTGGCCGCTGAGTCGGCTACTGGCGCAGCCATCCTGACGTAATCGGAACTCTACAGATGGCGAACAGGGCTGGCCGGACACAGCGTTGCGGTGCACAGGTCGCAGGGGCAGTGACCTCAGCAATGTGGGGCCTGTGACAAGGACCGAGGTGAACGAAGCTCTGTAGTGAAAAAAATAAATCATTTGAAAAGCCCTGACGAGTTTTAATACGGCACCTCCTGGCACCCCTTCCACTACAGTAGGGTCACAAGAAGACTGGACTCCGAAGGCCACATGGCACTAACAGGAGGGAAGACCATCGTTTTCGGCGTATGGCTCAGGCATATCATACTGTATCTGCAGCAGCAATTTGAGCAGCAGTTGGCAGCACAGTAACACAACGAACTGTTACCAATCACTTTCTTAAAGGAAAGCTCCGAGCCAGAAGCCCTGTAGCGCGCATACCACTGACCCCAAACCACAGCCATTTGGAACGTCAGTAATGTCAAGCGAGAGCTCATTGGAGGGCAGGGTGAAGGTCTGTTGCGCTTTCTGATGACAGCTGGTTATGCATCGGTGCCAGTGATGGCCGTGTGTTGGTTAGAAGGAGCCTAGTTAATGGCTTCCATCCAAGCTGTCTGCATGCTAGACACACTGGACCTACACTTGAAGTTATGATCTGGGCTGCGATTTCGTAAGACAGCAGGAGTACTCTCGTGGCCAGCCCACTAACTCTGACTGCAAACCTGCACGTCAGTCTGATTATAAGGTGGCTATAATTTCGCACCTTACAAGCACTCATCTACATACTTTGCTGTGATTTACAACCGGAATGAGGTATCATTTGATAGTTTATACATCGTATATGTGAATATCTAAATAAGACTGGCATCGTCAAATACACCTTGTAGATAATTGTTTACGCTTACTGCTTAAAAGGTGACGGAGTGTCTTTATTATCAAAACGGCATAATGAATGATTGCCTATACTAGTAGTAGAGGTTGGAAATGAAACGGCAAGCGTAACACAGGCCCTGGGTGGAGAACCACACATAGGTGTGTTGGTCATGCGTAACACAGGAAGTAACCCAAGACGGACGGTCAGGGCACCTGAGCGCTGAAGCACAACACAGCAACGGCCGGCAGGTATTCTAGCGGGACGGGAAGGATAATCGGATAATACTTCGGGAACTGAAAATCTTGGACGCCACAGAGAGGAACGAGGAAGCTTTACCTCGGAAATCACGCAGACTGGGTTATTTCTGAGGATTTATACTCTGAGAAGTGTTAAATTGTATGAATTTGTAATTAATGGGTGTAGGTATTTCCTCGAAAACTTTCCGTGCCGGACGACAAAAGACTAAAATATGGTTGGTCGGCATTCGGAAGAATCTGTAGAGAGGGAGAATATTCTGTGACTTCGAGAATATGATTCGCCTTCTGCAGTTACGAGGGAGGAGAGCCGAGCTTTTCTGGGAAGCCAGTGGTGGAGAGGAAGAGGTCTTCTGTTTTGAGCGTCTGAGGGTCGCTCAGTATCAGCTTTGTTGCTACAGACACACTTGCTGTCGTTGCTCTCAGGAGGTTTTATAGTTAGATACGATTCTGGACTTCGCCTCTGGGTAGGGAGTCGTCGTTGAGTTTGCAGCGTTCAGTGGTTGAGAGCACTTCTTCGCCGGTCGGTGTGGCCGAGCGGTTGTAGGTGCTGCAGTCTAGAACCGCTTGACCGCTACGGTCGCAGGTTCGAATCCTGCATCGGGCATGGATGTGTTTGATGTCCTTAAGTTAGTTAGGTTTAAGTAGTTCTAAGTTCTGGGAGACTGATGACCTCAGATGTTAAGTCCCATAGCGCTCAGAGCCACTTGAACTATTTTTGAGAACTTCTTCTGCCTATACTCACGTTGAGACGTTATCTGAACTCTGTCGTTGTGGATGGGAATTCGCGTTACTAGTCTGTAAAACACAGAGAGGAGAAGACAGTATTAGAATGAGATTTTAACTCTGCAGTGGATTGTGCGCTGCTATGAAACTTCATGGAAAATTAAAACTGTGTACCGGACCGAGACTCGAACTCGGGGCCTTTGCCTTTCGCGGACAAGTGTTCTACGAAAGGCAAAGGTCCGGAGTTCGAGTCTCGGTTCGGCACACAGTTTTAATTCACCAGGAAGTTTCAAGACAGTATTAGATTATACTAATCGGAGGATAGTGTTCTGCCGTCCTGGTGTTTGACTGAGGTTTTTCTTTTTATGTTTTGTGGCTAGAGTTCTTACGTCGTTACAGACGTGTACGAGAACCATCACTCCGGCGCTCTGGACGCAGTACATACGGTGATATAGCTAATTGCATCGGATTATTAGGGCTACAAAGTTAAACAACTGTGATGACGTAAATTTTATTTCCACTGATGTTGCACATCACTGTAGATCATTTTCACCTATACACATGCTCATAAATTAAGGATAACTGCAGAATCAGGTGCCACACAACCTGACACTACACACAACTGGCGCCAATAGCATAGGCACATAGGGAGCGCACACGACACAGATCTGTAAGTCTGCGGTAAAACGCCACTGTTTCCTGCACATGTACCCCAACAACAATATGGGATATGATCACCATGCACACGTTCACAGGCTGCACAACGGGTTGGCATACTCTGGATCAAGTGGTCGAACAGCTACTTGGGTATAGCCTCCCATTCTTGCATCAGTGCCTGTCGGAGCTCCTGAAGTGACCTAGGGGTTGGAAGACGTACAACTATGAGTCGACCGAGAGCATCGCAGACGAGATCGATGAGGTTTAGGTCTGGAGAACAGGCAGGCCACTCCATTCGCCTGATATATTCTGTTCCAAGGTACTCCTCCACAATGGCAGTGCGTCATCATCCATCAGGAGGAAGGTGGGACCCACTGCATCCCTGAAAAGGCGGACATACTGGTGCAAAATGACGTCCCGATACACATTACCTATTAAAGTTCCTCTGTCAAATACATGCAGAGGTGTATGTGCGCCCATCATAATCCCACCCCACACCATCAAACCACGACCTCCATACAGGTCCCTTTCAAGGACATTAAGGGGTTGGTATCTGATTCCTAGTTCACGCCAGATGAAAATCGGACGAGAATCACAGTTCAGACTATACCTGGACTCGTCCGTGAACATAATCTGGGACCACTGTTCCAATAACCATGTCCTTTGCTCTTTACCCCAGGCTTTACGGACTCTTCTATGACCAGGGATCAGTGGAATGCACCTTGCAGGTCTCCGGGCGAATAAATTATATCTGTTCAGTCGTCTATAGACTGTGTGTCTGTAGACAACTGTAAGGTCCCGAGCAAAGCTATCTGCAGCACTCCGTGGCCGTCTGCGGGCGCTGATGGTGAGATAACGGTCTTGTGGTGGTGTTGTACACTGTGGACGTCCCGTACTGTAGAGCCTGGACACGTTTCCTGTCTGCTGGAATCGTTGCCATAGTAATCTTGACATCACACTTTGTGGCAGACGGAATGCCCGTGCTACGACCTGCTGTGTTTGACCAGCATCCAGTCGCCCTAGTATTCTACCCTCATAATGCCATCAATATCTGTTCTTTGAGCCATTTTAAACAAACAAACACCATTAGCACGTCTGAAAATGTCTACACTCTTACTCGCTGCACCGTACTCTGACATGCACCAACACATCTTTGGGTATGTGGACTGCTGCCAGCGCAACCGTGCGACGACCGCAGATCAAATGCAACGCATGGTCATACCCCGAGGTAATTTAAACCCGCAAACTACCCCCAGAGCGTTGTTTCACCATGTATCAGCATTATCCTTAATTTATGAGCATGAGTGTAGTATTTGGTACGTAGATGATGTCAGTTATCTCGCGTTAATTATATTAGATCACGTAGCCATAAAAAGGGGCAGTTTTGTGCAGTTGATCAATAATATTAGTCAGTAAATTCATTTTTATCTCTTTATGTCCATTGTACATTGATAAATAAACGTTTTAAATATATAAAAGTGTTTTAATCTACAATAAATGTATAATCAGAAACAACATTTATCATTTAGTAGTTACTAGTTTCTTTAATCATCCATTTTTGTTGATGTTGTAATTTGTGTGTTAAAGCGCAGGAAGAAGGAAATGATATCAGCATTAACACATCCTAAAATCTGCTTCAGGGGGTAGTCAGACAGGGCAAAATCTTTATTTTCGCGTTCAGTATTTTCCGTTGCGCACATTCATTTTTACACCCGCCCGGACCGAGCGAGGTGGCGCAGTGGTTAGCACACTAGACTCGCATTCGGGAGGACGACGGTTCAATCCCGTCTCCGGCCATCCTGATTTAGGTTTTCCGTGATTTCCCTAAATCGTTGCAGGCAAATGCCGGGATGGTTCCTTTGAAAGGGTACGGCCGATTTCCTTCCCAATCCTTCCCTAACCCGAGCTTGCGCTCCGTCTCTAATGACCTCGTTGTCGACGGGACGTTAAACACTAACCACCACCACCACCACCACACCCGCCCGGAGTAGCATCTTGGATGATGATTCGACCTGTTGTGCTGCCATTCATGAAGAGCATTCGAGGGGACGTTTCCCAGAAATATAACGCACGCTCACACATCGCTATTATAGCCCAATGTGATCTACTAAGCGTCGACGTGTTGCCTTGGGGTGCTCGATCACCAGATCTATCTCTAATCGAGCACTCAAGAGATATCATTGGACGACAGCTCCAGTGTCATCCACAAACAGCATTAATCGCCCCTGTATTGAGCGACGCAATGCAAGAGGCGTGGAACCGAATCCCACAAACTGACACTCAGCACCTGCAAAACCAATGCAAGCACCTTTACATGCTTGCAGTGAATATTGTGGTGGTTACACTGTTTATTAATGTACCAGCATTTCATATTTTCAATTGCCTCCCTCACGCTCACATTATCTGTGATCTTGAAATGTTAATGAAATATGTTACCTAGACAAATGTATTCCAGAAATTTCGTTTCTCTTCATTGATTATTTTTTGGTGTTGCGATTTTTTTCCGACAGTGTGCAATCAGCAGGATACTGGCAATTTGAGCAACGGTTGGGTGTCGTATCTAATTACGGAAAATAATTGATTTATAACTGCTTGTCTTGGGATACCTATTCTCAATCGGTCAACCAAACGTAATGACTGCAAATTGCCGAAACATCTAGTCACCTCATTGAATTGTCCCCTGCCTCTACTCTCGTCCCTTGAAATGTTATGGTGATGGCACATTAATTAAAATTAACACTAAAGTAGCAGGTAATGGCAGGAAATCTACTTCTAAAATCTTCGCGTGGCAAAAACGATGCCATTTTAGGTTGTTAGGCAGAGAGATAACAATATTCTCTACGGCCCGGCGTGAAGGGTACACCACACGACACACGTCAGTTGCTTTCGGAATTATTTGGCGAAGTCTTGCCAATTGCGTGATGTGCTTGCCCTTGGCTTGGGTTGGGTAAAAGTCGGGGATGGTTTCTTCATGTCACTTCTGTCTGAATGGGTATCCCGAGCCTTGTGGTGGGAGACCTGTAGAACGGGAAAACATAAACGGCGAAGCTATAATGCCACCAGCGTCTCGTTGTTAATTTTCTATGTCAGTCTGTCTCGTCTTTATTGCCCCTTGCAGCATTCTCCATCCTTTGCCTGGTGGTGAGGTCATTGGGATAGTATTATCTGAAGTTACTAACTGTAGTGCACAGCGAGCTGCATCTATGTTTTCTGTATTGTGTGTGTGTGTGTGTGTGTGTGTGTGTGTGTGTGTGTGTGTGCGCTTGTGTGTGTACTTCAATGTGTTGTTCAGTTATTTACTTTCAATGTCTGCACCCACAGCTCAGTTCTCGTTGGCCCATATCATTTTCTAACTGTTAGGAGTAGCAATAAACGTTTTACATTTCTGTTCTCATAAATATTACTTTTTGTTGTATTTACTCACTGCTGCAGAGGTGACCTTCATTACATCTTGCATGACACGATAAACAGGGCATCCACTATCAGCAAATTGTACGACATGAACCTCTCCAGCAAGCAGGAATAAATGACCAAACAGTTCATGCAAGGCATAAATTACATAATCCTGAGGTTTTATGTGCATTAATTACACATATAAAGCCACTTCTCAGAGAAGGACTGTCTGTCCATTTCCCCTAGCCGGCTGCTGTGGCCGAGCGGTTCTAGGTGCTTCAGTCCGGAACCGCGCTGCTGCTACGGTCGGAAGTTCGAATCGTACCTCGGGCATGGATCTGTATGATGTCCTTAGGTTGGTAAGGTTTAAGTAGTTCTTAGTCTAGGGGACTGATGACCTCGGATGTTAATTCCCGTAGTGCTTAGAGCCATTTGAATCATTTGAACCATTTGCCCTGCCACCCCATTCCTCGCCCCAGCTACCCGAACCTTGTTGCTTCCTCATCCACGCCTTACCATAAGTGTATTGGTGATCTGGCTGTAAGTCTTGGTGGCTGAATACCAATTACAGGAATACTTAAATATAGTCCTCATTGTTTCCAACAATACCTGAAACCACAAAACCTTTCGTTTTTTCCCCTCCTTTGGCCGCCGATTTCGTTGGCAGTATTCCTTGTTCCATTTTGGATATCTTGGGGGAAAAGAGAACGTTCTGTTTGAACCAACCGCTGTGCAGGAAAAAAAAAAAAAGTAAGCACAAGCGGTGGGCTGTTCCGATCTCTGAAAGACGCTTCCGTCTTCGTTCATTATGAGAAGAAACGTAAAATTTTCCTTCATCTAAAAAGAAAAGAGCCAGAGGGAACCGACGCTTCTGTAACTATAGTGCGGCCACACCAGGCATAGAGCTAGTGTCGTCTGCTAATGACGTCATCGCTCGGAGGCGTCGCTTGGCCGCCCGCCTCTGTGTGCGTGCACGAGGAGCTACGAGTAGGCTGCAGGGGGAAACAGCGCAGGTAAACTTAACTCAAAGGAGTAATTAGCCTCAATTTCAAGTTGCCGCCGCCGCCGCAGCGACTCGAGACGTTCCCGAAGCGATCACGGATCCTCGCCTCGCCTCGCCTCGCGTCGAGCCCCCAGCTAATCTCCGGCCTGCGGCTCGCCTGTCAACCCCACCTCGCGTCTGAAGCTGCCGCTGTCGGCAAGACCCACTCCTACCCGCTGCTAGGGCCGCGGGCGCCTCGCTGCAGGGCCTTGTCAAGTCTTTCCACTGTAGCTGAACCCTGCCGGCGTGCGACGCGGGCCTAAATCTGGATCAGTAGCCGCGGCAAAGGAGGTCGACCTCAGCGGAGACTTCCCCGAGGATAAGGTCATCCCTCCATGAAACGTCAAGAAACATTGGCAAGCGGCAAAGAAATATGCACAGTTTTCCTCAACTTGCTGCAATTGTGTTAGATAAAAAAATTACTTACTTGAAGAAATACACTAATCAGACACTCTTTTACATCTTTGATTATGCCAAGATGCGTTTCACAATGTGAACCATCTTCAGTTCGTCTAATATATTTCCACCGATCAGCAAAAATATAGCGACCACCTGTTTAATAGCTCGTTGGTCGCAACAGAGCAGCAATTCTACGTCGCGTCGATTCGACAAGTCCACGGAAGATGCGTGTTATCCGACTGTAAGTAGGCTGTTTAGGTTCTTATAATGGTAACGCCACGTAGCGCTATGAAAATCCCTGGCTGTGCTGTGTGCAGTCTGTGGCTAGTTTTGCATTGTTGTCTGCCATTGTAGTGTTGGGCAGCGGCAGCTGGATGTGAACAGCGCGTAGCGTTGTGCAGTTGGAGGTGAGCCGCCAGCAGTGGTGGATGTGGGGAGAGAGATGGCGGAGTTTTGAAATTTGTCATAAACTGCTATATTTATATATGATGATATCAAGGTAAATACATTGTTTGTTCTCTATTAAAATCTTTCATTTGCTACCTATCCCTATCAGTAGTTAGTGCCTTCAGTAGTTTGAATCTTTTACTTAGCTGGCAGTAGTGGCGCTCGCTGTATTGCAGTAGCTTGAGTAGCGAAGATTTTTGTGAGGTAAGTGATTTCTGGAAGATATAGTTTAATGTAGTCAGGGCCATTCTTTTGTAGGGATTCTTGAAAGTCAGATTGCGTTGCGCTAAAAATATTGTGTGTCAGGTTAAGCACAGTCGTGTATAATTTGTTAAAAAGGGGACGTTTCACGACATCTGCACACAGTTCGCGCAATTGCCGTTAGTTACGCGCCAGTGGTACGTGGACACGTAACTGGTTTCCGACAGAGATGCAGATGCGTTCTGTTGGCTTCAGAACTGGTGAATTTCGTGTGAAGACACATGTGTTCACATGTCGAAATGCCACTGTCCCTATAAATATTACATGGGATGTTGGACGTATAGGTGTAGATAATTCTAATGATGACTGAAAGCAGTATATTGAACATTGTTACATCAATATTTGCTTTATTTGTGGACTAATAATTAGAGGCATTACAAGTAACATGTTTTTAGGTTGGTTAGTACCTTCAGTTAAGTTTGGCACAAACAAGCTGTTAGAGTTTATTTTCCAGTGGGCAGCAGGTCAGATATTGACGTGTAAATGTGTGGAGTCAAATCGATATTCTATACCGACAGGCGCAGTCCACTTTCCGGCACAGTTACAACCGTGCAGAAAACGATAGGTAATAAATTAGTGACGTTTGGAGGAAGACTGTAAGACGCAGAGAAAAAAAAATCTTGCACTCTGAAGCTGGTGCATATTAAGATGCCAATTATCACAATATCTGCATCTATACCCCTAATACCCTGCTTAGTTCCACTGACTGTGTTAATTATACACTGTCTGAAGAATAAAGCTAAAGCACCCAGAGGCCATTGTCGGATGTCATTGTTATTTTGTACACATGCAAATCATTGGCGGGTATATAAATTATTGGATTTCTAATCCTCTATGGCATGTAGAATGGCCACCAGAGATCATTAACGTTTTTCATGTTTAGTGTTCTTACCATCCCTGGTAGGATACTGAAGGGACGTGAACAGCGTCAGATACTGAGTGATCACGGTGAAGGACAAAGAGATGCCATATCCACATGTGAGACAGCGTTATCAGTTCTAGACAGATTTGGAAATGGGCCTCAATGTGGATCTATATCTCACCAACTGGTCGAATAGTACAACATACAGATTTGTGGGGTTTTCAGTTGTGACAGTGGTCCGATGTTGGACTGCATCAGAACAGAGAATCGCAGTGCTGTAAATGAAGTACAATGCAAAATCTCCATATCTGCACTTGCCTTCCGAATACAGGTAATCCCTGCCCGCAACATTCTGTGTCATTTCGCGCCGGTGGTACGAGATTAGCAGTAGCCGGACAAGAGAAGCTGCCACCGTGTGGGCTACCGTCAACACCACAACACAAACGGCTGTGTTAGCAGTGGTGCCTGGGAAACAGTTACTGCTGATGCATCGCATCACACTGCGTTCAGCGCTGAGTTGCTGTTCTGCGCTGCCCCGGATGAGAATCGCCGGCGAGGATGTCGACGATCTGGAGAGAGGTTCCATCCTTACAATGTTTTACAGAGGCTGATCAATGTTACGATTGGGGTTATGGTGTGGGGAGCCAACGCGTATGACTTCAGGTCATTGTAAATGAGGGAACTCTGACAGCTCAACAGTACGTCAAGGACATCCCATGCCTCCGTGTGTTATCTGAAATGAAACACTACTGTGATGGCATTTTTCAACAGGACAATGCTTGTGTACACGCATCACGTTTCTCTGTGAAATGTATGTGCGATGTTGAGTTAGCCCTGCGGCCAACGAGATCGCCAGATCTTTCTCTGATGGAACAAGTGTGGGATCAACTAGGACGTCAACTCTGCCCCACCGACAATATCAGGGATATCAAGCAATAGTTACAGTAACTGTGGGCCAGCTTTTCTCAGGAGAGGATACAGTCGGATCAAGGCATGTATCAAGGTGAGAGCATGCCCAGCGACATACAGATAAGAGGATTCATACTGCCAACTTCCTTATATATCTGACTTGATTTTGTAACCACTGAAATAACATCACAAACCATTTCTGTGCAACTCTGTATGTTAGCATGGCGTGAGTCGCTGACGCATCTATACAGTTTTAGGATAGCATCGAAAAATATTCTCACGTGCTACAAAATTACGATGATAGAAACTATGTTTCAGGAGTTGTATTTCGTAATGTTTAGCGACTGATTTGATTGACCTCTCTAAAATGTAGCTAGATAACCTCACGTATTACCGCACCACAAAGTCAGCTGAATTATATTCCACGGAGATAGGAGGGAAACTAAACGCCAGTTGCCAGATATGATTTTCAAAACCACTTCCTTAAAATTACAATTAGGTACACGTTTCAGTGACATTAATGTGACCACTGCCTATGTTCGAGGTCACCTTGCAGTAACCACTCACAGAGGGAGCGATTTATCTAACGTCCAGAAAGGCAGGGTCAGTACCTTTCGGACCAAGGGTGGAAGCATTTCGGAAAACTATTAAGTGCCGCAGCACTTAAGGTATACGGTGCGTGGCAAAATGAAGCTATCTAAAAATGGCATCAAGGCAACTATGGTGCAACATAGCCACACATGACAGGGGTGTGGAGTTTCGAATGGGAGAATAGACTTGCAATCGTTGAGCAATAGACAGCCCAGATGAACGAAGAGGTTACCAACAGCGTCTCCTCAACCACTGTTCAGCAAACGTTGTTGCCTCTGGGCCTCCAAAGCAGGCGTCTGATTCTTGCAATCATCATTGAAACATCCCCTTAGAAAAATTTATAAATGACAGTGCTGGTAAATCTCTTACGTTATTTGATTTTCAAACAGCTGAACAAAATTTCAATAACTCCCACAAAACAATGGCCCTGACTAATAGTAATCTATACCTTTCATGAATCACTTACCTCACAAAAATCTTCGTTACCCGAACTACTGCAATACAGCGAGCGCCAATACTGTCAGCTAAATAAAAGATTCTAACTATTGAAGGCACTAACTACTGATAGGCATAGTTAGCAAATGAAAGATTTTGATGGAGAACAACCACTGCATTTACCGTAATAGTGTCAGAAACAATGGCTGGAGTTTGCGTGCCAGTAACCTATTCGGAGGTCTGCTGAGTGGCGGCAAGTGGCCTTTTCAGATGGATAGCGTTTCACGCTCCTTCGGATAATGGTCGTTGGCGTGTCAAAGGTCCAGGTCCAGGTCCAGGCCAGAGAAGGGAGTAGTATGCTCTGGAGAGTGTTTTCATCGTATTCCCTGCGTGATCTCGTTTTTCTCGATGGCACAGTGGATCAACACTGGTATATCGTTGGGGACCATATCCACCCCTACATGCAGCTTGCTTTTTCCTCGGCACGATGGCATCTACCAAGAGGACAATCCAACGTGTCACACAGCTCACAGTTTATGTGCGTGGTTGGAAGAGCAGGATGAGTTTACCATACCCCGATGCCCACCGAATTTCCCGGATTTAAACCCAACCGAGGATATGTGGGACCACCTTGATCAAGCTGTTCGCGCCGTGGAACCTCTCAAAGGAGAAATGTAGCGCAAACTGTCTACGACACTGGAATCGGTATGGCTACACACCCCGGCCGGTATATTCGACAACCTCATTAACTCTCTTCCTGCACGTCCGCACTGCATAAGTTGGTTATCCAGGCTTTGAATCACTGATCACTTTAATGTGACTGGGCTGTATGCAAACATTAATTACGGGAATTAAAGCGATCAATTTTTTGAATAAAAGAAGGGAGGGAGATAAGGAAAAGAGATAAGGAAAGGACAGAACACACTTTATTGTCTATAATAAATCATACAATCACCATTGATCTTTATTTTACAATAGCCATTGCCGACTTTGGCCCATAAAAAGAGGTACTCATCAGCATTTAACTTCTTCTTCCTTCTCGTAGTCAAAACAAATGGCATGCTTGGAACAAGAGTACCATAAGGCTGCTTAGCCAACAGTCCTGTAGTCTCAGCAATATTCCATGTCTTTCAAGCCAAAATGTTAGCATCTGGAAATGCTTCAAGGCCACCATAATCTGCTTGGTTGCCCCATACAACAGCAAGTGTCAGCCAGGTACTACCTCCAAACACTGCTTGTACATCACAGGTAAAGTTCAGATGCAGTCCACGAAAAACATTTGGACCTCCAATCAATTGCTGTTTATTAAACGGCCCAGCCAAGTCAATATCAGTCGCCTTCAAACTGCGATACACAGGTACACTGCGCCGCCAGCGACGACGGTAACCACGTCGCAGAGACATTGCTGTGACACGTTAACACAATATGTATAATATTGTGATATGTGATGTTAACGTGCCACAGCAATGCCTCTGCGACGTGGTTACCGTCGTCGCTGGCGGCGCAGTGTACCTGTGTATCGCAGTTTGAAGGCGATTGGTATTGACTTGGCTGGGCAGTTTAATAAACAGCAATTGATTGGAGGTCCAAATGCTTTTCGTGGACTGCATCTGAACTTTACCTGTGATGTACAAGCAGTGTTTGGAGGTAGTACCTGGCTGACTCTTGCTGTTGTATGGGGCAACCAAGCAAATTATGGTGGCCTTAAAGCCTTTCCAGATGCTAACATTTTGGCTTGGAAGACATGGAGTATTGCTGAGACCACAATATATATATATATAGTTTTATTTGCCTTCCATATCAGCAGTTTGATACACTCTGTGTAACGGAAAGTCGTTGATGCACGCTGTGGTGAGTGGTACGTACCGTGGCACGTGCAGCAGTAAGGAGTAAAAGTTGAGTGAGCGAGGCGGCACCTCAGGAGTCATAAAACCGGGCGGCGGGGAAGGGGCGGCGACTCGACCACACTTCCGGCCGCTCGTAAAGCCGTGGCGCTGCCGCCGCTAACGAATCACTCTCCCTAATTGAGTGGGCGGCGGAGCGGCGGGGCGGCGGACACTGTGCCGCAGTTCGCGGGGGCGGCGTGTTTAACGGCGGCCGTCTCTGTTCTCGCCAGCAGCAACTGGCGCCAAACGACGTTGTCACTGGCCCGAGAGGTGATCTCCGTTTCCTCGTCGCTCTTTAGGGCTTGCTGCTGCTCCCTTGCTGCAGTTTCTTTGCGTTTACAGGTTCCCTGTTCTTCTGTTTCTTGTCAAGATCTCACTGTACTGATACCTACTGCTGCTGCTTCTTTCATTATCTCTTCTTTTCAGCATTTAAAATTTTGCAACCGGGAGCACATTGAAGGTCAAATAATGTTATTGACAGCATCCACTGTAGTGACGTGCAAGTAAGACGGCGCTTGCATGATGAATTGTACGCACAGAGAGACGAAGAACACTCTTTCGGCGCAACCATTGTGCTGTTTATCTTGCTTTCACACTGACTTCTGCAATTGGCTGTCCTAGAACCACCCTAATTATCACATTCTGTTGGCGCCCATTGCCACAAAGCTTCCCTCGCAAAGGGAGGCCGTGGTAGGCTGCCCGACGGCTACGTCAGCACGAAGCACAAGTTAGCAGTCATCATCGTGCATTGGCAAGGAAGAGTGGTATTGGCGCCTAGATTGATAGATTACGGTAGGGGGAGTCCAGACGAAATTGATGGAAGGATATAATTGGCGAAAGATTTGTTTATCGGTGATGACTGCACGAGTTATGACACAGAGAAGCGGTCGTTCTCTGGGCGTGAGGAGAGCTGGTTACTGGCTGCTGCAGGAGATGGTCTCATACTTTGCCGCAATTCCTGCAAAATAGTTTCATTAGCAGTTATTTTAGTTTTTTTCGCGCTCACGCTCTGACCATTCTTCAAATTGGAGTCCATTTCCATGCAACGAAGCCGACCACGAGTAGCATCCATCAGCACACCGCCTTCGGCTGTACCGTCCGTAGTGTACGCTGCTGTGGCATGTAGGTTTCAAGCTGATTTTTCAGCCGCTCACAATTCTAATAGAGGTATCTCAGCTGTGGCATCCGTAGAACCACTTTGCCTCCTTGTGATATAGTGGTACTGTATACGATTACCCACTTGTTTAAAGATATTATAAGTTCTCTTTTCTCCCCTTCTTGTAGTAGAGAAACACACAAGATTCCCTGCATTGTCGTTTGTATTAGATTCTTGCCAGCAGCTCTATGAAGTGAGGACTATTTGCATGTTTGGTGTACGACAGTATCATCATTGCTCCTTGCACAAATTCTTGATCGTTTCTGTGATCCCTTTAAAGGAAATACGAGAACAGTCACACTCACCAGAATCCTTTCCCATCATCATATTCGTGGGAGAACTTTCATCAACTGATTTGATGAATAATTATATGAGAATATTTCAGCACCACGTAAGACTTTATCCGTGCCATTATAAGATTGCGTTACACAATTTTTTTTTCAGTTCAACATAAACCCACTAGGGTGTGATTTGCATAACATAGCGATTCAGCCCTCTAACAGGCAACCAGGTAACTGTCCCACGATAGCATCTACTGAGATTCCGGTGTCAAAGAGTTTGCCATTAGTGTGTGTGTGTGTGTGTGTGTGTGTGTGTGTGTGTGTGTGTGTGTGTGTGTGAATTCCTAAGGGGCGAACTGCTGAGGTCATCGGTCCCTAGCCTTGCACGTTACTTAAACTAACTTATGCTAAGGACAACACACACACTCATGCCCGAGGGAGGACTCGAACCTTCGGCGGGAGTTATAGTGTGTGTTGGCGGGGTTGGGTACATATTATGACATATCGTTTAATTGAACACGCAGTCTCACACTCCTTCATTATGAACACATCTTGATATCTGATGTGGAACCAAATAAACTGACTTAGATTACCCGTCCAGTGTGACACAGTTTTAAATTGGACCATGTTGGCTTTAACTGATAAAAACAATTGCTCATGTAGTCGCGTATTACATTTTGCCGCCAGGGGAACCTGCAGAAATGGCGAGCTAGCAGGACGACAGCTTTGTTCCTTGGAATTTGAGGCAGGGGTCACACGGAGTTTTAGGCGGTCCTAGTCACGAGTTCTCTTTTGAAACGACTAAAAAATGGCTCTAAGCACTATGGGACTTAACATCTGAGGTTATCAGTACCCTAGACTTAGAACTACTTAAACCTAACCAACCTAAGGACAACACACACATTCATGCCCGAGGCAGGATTCGAAACTGCGACCGTAGCAGCAGTGCGGTTCCGGACTGAAGCGCCTAGAACCACTCGGCCACAGCGGCCTGCTTTGTATCGACTCCCAGCTGCATAGGAGCTGATCCTTGCTCACTCCTAACTAACTCTGTTATACTCGAAGTTACTCCTGTAATCTGATCACTACCAAGACTGTTTGGTGACTTGGCAGACCGCCTGGGTGAGCGCGACAAATGCCCATTAAGGAATAAATTAATATCTATCAATAGAACATATCCGTTATCCTGTAAC
Source organism: Schistocerca serialis cubense (assembly GCF_023864345.2). NCBI lineage: Eukaryota > Metazoa > Arthropoda > Insecta > Orthoptera > Acrididae > Schistocerca > Schistocerca serialis. The sequence continues at coordinate 609,330,925 of NC_064641.1, read as the reverse complement.
GCTTCATGTAAATGTCAACACTTATTCTACAGTGACTCTGCACCTGCAACTACCCGGCAAATTCCATTTGTGCCACATAACTGGTGGTTACCCTACTGAGCGGGTCTGTTCATTAATGCGTCTATGTCAGTGATTTTGGTTGTAATGTTGATACGGACAGTTTTAAAATATACGTTGATGGTCCAAATCTTTATCACCATGTTCTTAATAGCAAACTGTTGCGCCTTTTGAATGCAGACACAGCTGATAATTTGCGTGATCTGGATTCCACAAGACCTTGGTATGTTTCTAGATGCATGTGGCATCGAACTACATACAAGTCTCGCAGTTCCTGAAAATTATAGGCCTGTTGCCTGTGGGAGTAGAAACGGCGTCATATAATATTACAGATAAGTTCGTCTGATTCAGATCAGGTGAATTTGATGGCCAAGACACCAGAACGAGATTACTACAGGTTCCTCAAACCACTGTAGCACAATTGTGATCTTGTGAGCCGGAAAGATACTCTACAGGAAGGTACCATCAACGCCAAGGAAAATTTAAACACGAAGCGATGCAGATGATCGCCAATAATATTCTCTTAGTCCACTGCTGTCAAGGTGCCTTCAATTTCTACTACAGGTCCCATGAAAGTCCGTGGCGCATGTTCCCCATAGCAAATACTGGCCCCACTTCCCTGCGTCTGTGGTGTGGCGTATGCTTCCAGGAGCCATTGGCTTGGTTGACAGCATATCTGGGCATGACCGTTGAATCTGTTGTGACAAGGAATGTGACTGGTCTAACGAGACACGTTCCCACTGATTTATGACCTTATCTCGATGATACCACGCGCTGCGTTTACATAGGAACACGTAGGTTTCGTTTACTGTGAAGCCCCATGTTCAACAATGAACGCTGAACGTTGTGCTTCGAAACACTTGCCCGTGCACCATCAGTATATTTTATTACCAGATTTACTAGAGACAGCTGCCTATTCTGCTTTACAGAGCGTGCGAGCCACGACCTTCACGTTCTGCGATTATGCGAGGACGCTTAGCACCTTGTCACATACTAGTGGATTGTAATGGGTTCATCGCTCCTCAGTCACACTCCATAGAACCACGACAGTGGCACACGAATAGCCGACCAGGGTCGCTGATTCTGAGATGCTCGTTCCAAGGCGCTAGGCCATAACAGCCATACATTTATCAAATGAATTTCTGTGTTTGTGGCCTGTATTCCCCTTTCGTCTCTGCTGCTACGCGTCACGTGGCCGTAACTACACAAGGAGACATCCAATCTCCTTATAGGCAATGGTGATAAACTTTTAGCTCATCGATGTTGCGTCGTTATGCGAAAATTTATTTAGAGCTTACCACTCTACAATCTCTAGAATCGTTTTATCAGAATCACGCACTGGAGTTATTTTATGGTCGACAGTGACCACACAGCAGTTCAGATTATTGGCGCAAGTGGGCATCTGCCAACAGCGAGGACGCCTGACAGTACTACTTGTAGTGGCTAGCTTAGAGAGCTCGCTGAATACTAACATTAAGCCGGAAGATATTGATAAACTATAAGAATACACCAACGAATACAAAAAAGGTTTAAATGAAAGAAACAACAGTTCAAAATCTAGACAAGACCGACTGGCTTAATAAAACAGTAGGTTGTACTGAAAGTAATATATAAAGTATGATACTTGCGGCTATAACTGGACTGTGATTAGCTTTCAGTTTTAAGAAGTACTTCAGCAGTAGACGTGCCTTCCACAATGACTCTCTCTCACTTCCAACAGAGACTTGTTCGACTGTCGATGAGAGGAGTAGGCGATGTGGTATGCCGTCTTGGAAAATCGGGACAGGGTTAGAACTAGTTTCTTTCCGGAAAGCTAAGATCACGTTTACCTAATCCTGAAATGACTGCCACCTTAACCGGACGATTAGCGTAAGTACTTTCGGTTAGAAGGGACGAGGTTTGATTTCCAACACCTCCTCAGAATTTTTATGAGACAGGGAGGTCTGGTACGGGGTCTACTCAGCGCTTGGGAGGCCAAACGGGAAGCAGCTCGAATAAAGGAGCAGCGAACCATCAGGGTTCATATACTGGCAACAACGGCGGGATGGACTGGCGTCATAGTGTCCGCAGGTCCCACGATCAAAGGCCGCTCCTCGTACTTTCCTGTCGGCTGGAGCCGGCCAGTTGGAACAAGCCTAAGTACTAATCCGTGAGTGTGTTTACTTCTTGTATAATCGTCAGATATTTGTTATACTGTGCTAATACCCTACTAAAAGCATTAACAATTTGAATATAATAAACATATTTTAAATAATTATTTGTTGTACTGGAGTGTTTACAATCCTGGCGACCTGTTCATAATGCACTGAAGCGACAAACAAATAGGTACTGGTATGTGTAGTCAAATACAGAGATATGTAAACAGGCGGAATACGCCGCTGCGGTCGACAACGCCTGTATTAGACAAGAAGTGCCTGGCGCAGTTGTTAGACCGGTTACTGCTGCTACAGTGGCAGGTTATCAAGATTTAAGTGAGACTGCACGTGGTGCTATAGTCGGCGCACGAGCAATGGGACACAGCATCTCCGAGGTAGTGAAAATGCACCTGATGACTCAATGGAAGACACCTTGCAATTGTATAACTACTTACAAACCACCTGAAATGGTTAAGTAATTCACTTAGTACCTCAGACAGACCAACTTAGAGATTAATTTCGAGTTTAAAAGTCATCAAAAGTATGGCAATACGAACGCGTTAATGATTCTAGTTACGTGAATTAACAACGTATGCTGAAAACTACACTTTAATCTGGTTCCGTTCTAATTTGAAATCTCATTTAGTGAGTAACCAGTATAGATTTAATTATTTCCTGAGACGGGCGGGAACTTTGCGTTCGTGCGTGTCGAGCGTCAGCACCTCAAATCCAGTTGCGTGACTACCCGTCCACCAAGCAGCTACCTGTCTGCTACGCACAGTGCCTGCCACGCAATCCCATTGCTGGAGTGTTTCACACTGGAAAGCGCTATGTGTTCGGCACGCGTTTCATTTACTAGATGGCTCCAGTCACGTGTCGTAGCTCACAGAAAGCAGAGACTTTCAAACAGCGTATCCCTAAATATGGCTCCAACTACGTTGGACTCCTCTGTACACGGTTAGAGTCATCTACATTCACCGAAGTAACGTCTAATGTTCCATCGAGAAGTATAACAGCGCCGTTCCGGGATATGTTATTCATTAATTTTTTAGCGGGTAATATTCTTTGCAATCTCAAACCTTTAGTTGATAACGCAGTTAGCTACGAGAAAATTCTATCGGTTAAAAAACGGCGGTAGTGCACAGTTAGAGACTGACAAAATATGAGCTGGCACAAAGACTGGCTACTGGCTTTTCGCGTAGGGTCATGTAACACTTCCGAAACGTAATGGAGATGATTCCTTGTTAATTCCTACATCTTAGTTTATTGGTGAAGAAAAAAATCATCAGACGCGAGTACAAAATTTGTTCTGTAGCTTCGTTGTCAAAAGACAGTTGTATGCTAATGACCAATTTTGGAACATATACTACTGCCGACTAGTGCGTTCGCAAAAGTCGCTGAACAAAAGCTAGCATCGTCAGTACCGTTATATGGCGTGAAGAGAAACAGTTTCGACTTTGAAAGAAAACTGACGGTTTTGAAACGAAATGTGAAAATCGAAATAATGTGGTATTATATGCCTTGTGCCCAATTTGAAGCATATAACTAGATGTAAGACGTATCCCATGGTTTTGTAACATAAAAAAATAAAAAATAGCTGTTTTTATAAAGCCGGCAGAGAGGAGTGAATAGAAACAGCAGTGTTGTTCTTATTATCTTTCCTATTTATTGCCCTTAATGTGAAAAGGGACATGTCAAAATCTGTTTTGCATCTAGGACAATAAGGTACAACATTTATCTGGTCCAAAAGAGTTTCATTCAATACAGAAACCAAATATATTACATGAATTATGGTTTGCTACCGTTTTCCAAATAAAGATTGTTAAAATTCTGATAACTTCATAGTAACATTAAACTGATTAACTTCGTTTTTTTGTTAATACGTGTCCTGCTCTAGACATGAGGATTCGTTTCATAGTGGCTTGTTGTACAAGTTATTTAATTACTGTGTTATTTAGTAGTCAATACAATGATGCCATTGACTCTGCAGGTCTTACCCCAGAAATGACGAAGGGCGTTAGAACATCGTCTTGACTACAAATGACTCCTCAACTCTTAAAATATACGAGTTTAATAGGCCTTGCTTAAAAAAAGGGAAAAAGAAAGAAAGAAAATCTTGTAACATTTTCCTTGTAAATAACAAATTTTACATACAACAATTTCAGTGACTGCTTACGTTTTCCATATACGTCAGTCACAGCATAGTCCTTTGAGTTCAGAACAGTACCAGATGGTTTCTTCATTTCCGTCAGATACCTGATCTTCATCTGAAGAAACACTAGAGTTTCAATTAGAAGAAACACAAGTCAGATTAAAGCATGCAATGAGCCTCAACAATGAAAAGGATTTGCAAATTTACTTACCTTGTACTTAAACCAACACAGATATATTGATACAAACAAAGTTCGAAAAAAGAAAATTTAGCACCAAATCCTATGCGTGTCATAGAGCAAACAAAACAACTGACAGTATCGCCAAGATTGAAATTCATAATTTCCAAGTTAGATTGATTCACTACCAACCAAGACAAACAAATTTTTGGATGATATAGCCTACCGATGATAATACAGGACTCCTTTTGAAGTTTCGTTTCCATTTCAGCCCATTTGTTTCTATTCACTCCAGTTTTGAGGTGTAATCATTAAACTCCAGGAAACGTTTGAAACAAGTACTGAAACTTTAAAATCAGTATGAGAGGAGGTTAATAGGAGAGACAAAGTATAGTGCAGCTGTATACTGTGCTACAATTAACCTAATGTGTACATAAAGTTAAATACAACTATGATGAAACGGCAAGCAATTTGGTATCTAGCATACACTGAAAAATTCAAAGAACACAAGAATAAGTAAACTCGAAGTAGAGTCGTCGTGCTGAATTTTATTAGTTAAAACCAAAAGAATATACTCCAGATATTTAGTTATCTCAATGGCACCCAGCTTCATTGAACTTTTAGAGGAGGATATGCGACTACTGATGGCTGAGATGGTCAGTTGGTATATATATTGCACCGAAGACCAGCTAATAGCAAAAATATGTAGGCTATTGTAGTTGGTTTGGGGTAGGGGTAGGGGAAAGGTTGACGGTACTGGAAACTGAGCTGGAACTATTTTAATGTTAATATTAGGTTCTTAGTAAGCTCAGCGCTGGGATACATCGCAGAATGAGAACATCATCTGGAAAGAAAAATACATTTATTAACAAGTTGCCATATTAAATAATTAGTACAACAAGCCAATATGAAACGAAGCGTCACGTGTAAAGAAGAAACAAAGTGTAACACTAGATAGATGTGAAAATCCATCAGGTATTGGTGCAAAGAATTGGTTACGCTCGAGACGATACTTTATTTTTTCTATTTCTCATTCTGAAATACATCCTTATACGGCGACGTCAGTTAGCTGGATAATCGTTCAAACAACTTACGCTAATGCAGCAGGGTGACATCTCTGCCGATATTTTGAACAAGTGTACACCCCGAAATGTTCAAGAAATCAGTGCAAATTTCGCAAGTTATCGTTCCTGCCATTCGAAACGTGACTTCTCTGTCTCTCAAGGAAGGCAGTGGAAAGTGGACATTCACGAGACTTCATTCCTTCATCCAAGCTGTGTTTCTTCCCTTACTTCCCTAACTGCAACGATTTTCGTAATTCCGTTGAGTAACCTGGCGTAAATTCCAAGTTCAACACATGGAAGTGGTATGCGGCTTTTCTCCGTCGTCTTTTCCATTTAATCAATCAGGAAATCAGGACATTGCGTTATGGGTCACATCACTGTCCTCAAAGACAAACCACTCTTGTCAATGGCACCTCTCGGGGATCTACTCTGGCTGGTCTTGTTTGATGCATGAAGGCCAATCCATGCTGGGGTACCCTTACATATATGGAAGCGACACAACGTGCTCACCCCACAATCTGAAACAATGACCGTCGCTTCCATTGTAAAAGCCATGGTATGCCTTCTCCACTTCCATTGCTTTGAAAATGCCTTCTTTGAGCCTATTACGTCGTGATACGTGACAAATGAAGAAAAATCTCTGTGTTATTTTCTGTTCATAGGAATAAACTGTTCTACGAAGCTACGAAAATAGGCTGAAGGTTAGGTCACAGGGAAACCGACTGTGCGAAAAATAACTGGAAAAGAATCAAGTATTCTTTTACAAAAAAACGGTCACCTCGGACAGACTTAGTACATTGTGTTGAATTAAATGTAACTCTAGTAACAATGCTACAGCTCTGTCACGTATGCCCCTGGAAAATTACTGCGTGAGTTTTGAGTATGATAACATGGTCAAGGATTCGTTCCCTTCTGTTTGAATGTTTTACCACGTGGTGACATATTCTCTGGCTTATTACGGTCTTTTTCAGACGTTGGGTACTTTAAGTAATGGTGAGTCCTGAGGTTGCACCATCCGGCAGCACCCTCATCGGATAGATTGCTTCGCTACCTGCTTGCAATGTAAGCAACGTGTGTGCATACGCGCTGTGTATACAGTGGGCAGAGCACCCTCACCGGTACCTCCACCTTGTTATGAGTAAGGTGTATGCTTTGCTTCAGCATCTCGGCAACATCGTTCTAGGCAGTTTTGTAATTGGTCACGGTCTTTTTTTGTTTAGTTATTTATTTTTGGCTATCCACAGCAAATACCATACATCCAACAGTAGTTTCTAACGTTCCATGTTAACATAGCTGTAAATTCTTAAGTAGAACAATAAAACGAGTTCGAGATTAAAACATAAGTTCGTAACGTAAAATAAAAAAAAACACTAAATGACGAACACCTTATACCCAGCAGCAGTTACAACAGTGTCTCGCGTCCGTCGGCCGTCGTAATTTAATATATATATTATTATTGTTATTATTATTTTTTGATTGTTGCCGACTTACGTGGTGGGCCTTAATAAAAATGATATTTAAGTTGAACAATGTAATAAACTTTTCATATTAATTTCCTCGGCTAGTCAGTTCACATTAAAGCAAAAGATCTTTAGTTATTAATTACAATTGCGGCCCACACACGCGCGAGAGTATTTTTCTTACCTCCGTTAAGAATTGTATTGTAGTCAGAGTCCTGGCTCTGGGTCTCGGCTATGGTACTGAAAATAAGAATCTTAAAGCTAAGTATTTCTGCAACTTCGTGCGGCTGTGGAGAAAAATTAATATTATGCTAATAGCGGGCGAGTTTTCCGCTTCCGCTAATTTTTCATAAGTTAATATCGCCACGTAATGGCGTCGTTGGCTGCATCGGCCGCTGCGATTGTTGAACTGTAAATTACTTGAATGCAGGTTAATTCAAGGAAGGTAGACATGAAATCGAGATCACCTCTTACAAATTAAAAGTGCACAATAATATTAAATCGGTATATTATATGCTTAACTCATACAAATATGCTTACATTTGCCAGCACTCGCAAGATGTTGTACGTACACAATAAAGACAAGAGAAGAAGTGAAGTCGACTAAAAAAATTAACAAAAGAGCGTATCTTGTCGTCTCTTTAGATCATTCTGTCATAAATTATTTCTTTGCAATCTAAACCTACACAGAGAAATTATTATTTTACGGCTACATGATAAAAATTTGGCACTGGGGACGCTATAAGTGCCAAGTTAAAACTAACGAAAGTTTTCACAATAGTACAATGATAAGAGTGTTAATCCCGTCATCTTATGCTAGCCCCTGTGGATAAAGTTCTGAATTATTTCCACTATGTACTTTAATACGTGTCTTCCCCTACAATTTGTACCCCATTTTTCTCCCTCTACTACCACGGAAATTATGCACTCATGTTCTATCATTCTAATTCTTCCCCCGGTCAGTATCATCCACGTATCCCTTTCCTTACCGGTTCTGTGGAGACTAGTTCATTTCCTTCTTTATCAGCTTACTTAACTTTGAGTACCCTTCTGTCCTTGCCGCGAGGGTAATACCGGTTCCCGTCAGATCATCGAAGTTAAGCGCTGTCGGGCTGGGCTAGAGCTTGGATGAATGATCATACGGTCTGCCGAGCGCTGTTGGCAAGCGGGATTTACTCAGCTCCTGTGAGGCAAACTGAGGAGCTACTTGGCATTGAGAAGTAGAGGCTCTGGTCTCTTAAACCGACATACGGTCGGGAGTGCGGTGTTCTGACCACATGCCCCTCCCTATTCGCTTTCAGTGACGCATGTGGGCTGAGGATTACATGGCGTCCGGTAGGTACCGTTGGGCCTCCGTAGTATGTTCGGGTGGTGTTTAGCTTTTTAGTACGCTTCTGCAACTCTGCATCTCAAACGTTTCGATCTCGTCCTGGCCGTGCGGGATTAGCCGAGCGGTCTAAGGCGCTGCAGTCATGGACTGTGCGGCTGGTCCCGGAGGAGGTTCGAGTCCTCCCTCGGGTATGGGTGTGTGTGTTTGTCCTTAGGATAATTTAGGTTAAGTAGTGTGTAAGCTTAGGGACTGATGACCTTAGCAGTTAAGTCCCATAAGATTTCACACATATTTGAACATTTGATCTCGTCCTGTTTGTGTAGATACAGTTAATAGGAACTGGCTGTACAGAAGAGTGAACGTCCATGATATCTCTGTTACAATCTGCAAAGCGCCTTAAATCTATATCCACATAACTACTCTGCAATCAACAATGAAATGCCTGGCAGACAGCTCATCACACCACTATTCTATTCTCCGACACCGCGAAGGGAGGACGGATACTTAAATCGTTCTGTGCGTGCTCTGATTTCTCTTATTTTGTTAGAATGACCATTTCTCCCTATGTAGGCAGGCGCCAGAAAAATATTTTCTCATTCGGAGGAGAAAGTTGCTGATGCAAATTTCATGAGATGGTCCTGGCGCAAAATAGAACGCCTTTGTTTAATGATTGCCACCCAAGTTCGCGTATCATATCCGTGCGACTCTCTACTCTGTTTTTTGTTAGTAAAAACGAGTTGCCCTTCTGAGAACTTCTTCGATGTTCTCCGTTTATCCGATCTGATATGGATGCATAATGAACAGCGATATTCCAGAAGAGGACGGACATACGTGGTGTAGACAGTCTAAACGCAGCTACTAAGTGTTCTGCCAATAAATTGCAGTCTTTGGTTCACATTATATACGTGATCGGTTAAATTTAAGATATTGCTAGTTGTAGCTTCGTCCGCAGCTCGTGGTCGTGCGGTGGCGTTCTCGCTTCCCACGCCCGGGTTCCCGGGTTCGATTCCCGGCGGGGTCAGGGATTTTCTCTGCCTCGTGATGACTGGGTGTTGTGTGACGTCCTTAGGTTAGTTAGGTTTAAGTAGTTCTAGGGGACTGATGACCATAGATGTTAAGTCCCATAGTGGAAAAAAAAAGTTGTAGCTTCAAAGTATTTTGCTGAATAGACTGGCTATAGATTTGCGTTATTTATCACGTAACAGAAATTTAGCGAATTCATTACAGTGCCCAGATGGATGTCTTCACGCTTTTCATTATATAGAATCAACTGCCACTTTTCACACCAAACTATTATCTCGCTTAAATTATTTTGCACTTCAAAACATTTTGATCATCTGGCAACGTTCTGAAGCGTAAATGACAGAAATTGGTCTAGAAGTAGCGTCTTTGATTAGTAATCAGAACGTCCTCGGCTCTGGGTTCGAACTTTGTTACTGCTGAAAATTTTAACAAAAACTGCCCCTAAAAGACGGAAGAATCAGCAGGGACCTACGGTTTGAGGATGCAGGAGCAATGGAAACTCCTGCTTTTAAAACATTTATTGTCTAACAGTAGGATATGTGGCCTGTAGTCGAAAAATTGTAATGATGATTTCTCCATTGGCAAAATATTACGGACTAGTCTCCCAATTGTATCTCTGAGAGAGGACTGCCAAGAGGGATGTGACCGCCAGAAAAATTTTGAATAAGTAAGGAAAAGGTAACGTTCTTGGAGTCAGGGCGTGAAATTTCGGAAGTGTAACAGAGGTAGTGAGGCTGGAAGATATTAAAAGGGAAATGCTGAGGCTCGATCTAGATACAATCGGGGTCAGTGAAGTTAAGTGGAAAGAAGACATCTGGTCAGACGAGTGTAGGTTAATATCAATAACAGTAGAAAATGGTATATCAAGAGCAAAATATGTTATAAACAGGAAGGTGTGGCTGAGAGTGGGTTACTGTGAACAGTTCAGAGATGGGGTTGTCTTACCAGAATCGACAGCCAACCACCATCAACAACAATAGTTCAAGTATACATGACAACGTCGATAGCAGAAAATGAAGAGATAGGGAACGTATATGAATATACTGAACGGGTAACTCACTACGTGATGGGGGATGAAAAATCTAATAGTCATGGGAATAGGCCGGAAGATTGGGAACATTCCATTTACATTACAGCATGGTCAGGCAGAGATTCCGAAATCATATACAAGACTGTAAGGCGTACCGAGGAGCAGATAAAGACTCGGATCACAATTAAGTAGTGACGAAGAATAGAGCGGAGTACGAGAGACTAATCAGGAAGAAACAGTGGGCAAGGGAATGTAAAGACACGCCTGAAATAATCTGAGGCTGTGGCTACTGCGATAATGAATAGTGCAGTAGGCAGTTCAGTTGAAGAGGAGTGGATATCTCTAAAAAGGGAAATCACAGAAGTTAAAAAGGAAAACATTGGTACAACGTAGGTAACTACAAACAAACGATGCATAGCAGAAGAAATACTTCAGTTGATCGGGGAAAGAAGGGAGTACAAAAATTTTCAGGGAATAAATACAAGTAATTTAGGAATGAGATAAATAGGAAGTACACAGAAGATAAGGTGAAATGGCTACATGAAAAACGCAAAAAATAGGAAAAGAAATTATTGTTGGAAGGACGAACTCGGCATAGAGATGAGTCAAAAGAATCTTCGGTAAAATTAAAAGTAAGTGCAGTAACATTAAGAGTGCAACAGGAATTCTATATTAAATGCACAGGACAGAGCGGATACGTGGAGAGATTGTATTGAAGACTTCTATGTGGGGGAGAAGTTGTCTGATCACGTGATAGAAGAAGATACGAGAGTCGACATTGAAGAGACAGGGGATACAGTATTACTGCCAGAATTTAAAAGAGCTTTGAAGGGCTTAAGACTAAATTAGTCAAGAGGACGGACAGTATTCTATCGGAATTTCTAGAATCATTGGGAGAAGATTTAAATATGTGAACCAACATTGAAGACTCTTTTGTTGCTATCAAGAACATTAGTCTAATTGGATATAACCCAGCATCAGAGAAGAAGCTACTGCTTTCAAGGTTAGCTGTTACTGATCTGTTACTTGTACCCTGTGTATATAAACTTAATAATGTGTTTCCTTTTTGTGGATGTTTGACTGTATTGATTGCCAACTCCTCTATTGGTACAACAGGGTTCATCTCAGATCTAAAGCAATCTTGGCAACACCGGGAAATTTGCAGGAGGGGTCATGTCGAATTAGCCATATGGGAATTAATTCAGTGCTTAACAGATTAAAATGTTATCTAGTAATAATGGCAACCTGGCGTTAACTAATCGTCATTGTGTTAACTCATCGGGGTACTTCACTTTTTTGAGCTATCCGGGAGGAGCGGTGTTCGAATAATTGTCTGGCAATCCGGGTTTAGTTTCTCTGTCGTTTTCTGATATCATTGCTGGCATACGTCGACACCACAACAGCTATCCTGTCTCATCCGATTACAGTTCGAAGTTTCGGTCTGTCTCTTAATTGCTCTAATATTTCATGATTTACTGTGTTGGAGCATGTAAGCCATATCCTAAGCGTTTTGCAAGAACTTCAGACAGTCTGTTATCTACTGTCATTGCTGTTATTGAGGCTTTATGCATCTGCACCTAAATGAGCGTTTACTGACTGTTGCTGGGTGTTTCCTCACTAAAACATGTAAGATAAACGATGTGAATTACTGACCATGAACTTCGAGTTCGAGACCAGATTTGCCGAAAAAAGTCATTAGTTATTAGTGAATGCTTGTTGTAAATGCTGCACTATATGCATCGTGGTTCGGGAATGCAAATTCCCAGTTAAGAGTACAGCATTTCAATGCTGCGACTCGTCATTGGGTGAAAACTGAAAAGTGACCGTCAGCTAATAGACATTCCGGAAGTTCAGGGAAAGTGGAGATAATCTTAACACGTATGAAATTCAGAGCTTATCTTTCAGGTACCTGACCCAACATTTGCTGCTCCTAGCCTGTTTTTCTACACGGATAGTAGGAAGGATAGCTTTTTCGAATACTGGGATGAACGCGAAGGAACTGTACTACGCCCTGGCAGCTCCCAGGACTCTTGTATCTTGTAAGTAGTGAAGTGCCTTGAAATTAGTAATTTTCCTTAGTACCAGAGAATCTTTAGCACCCGAAGCACTGATGCGTACAGTTTACACACTAACCCATACATCGCAGTCAGTACGGCGCTACAAAAAATACTCTGCTGCCTCCTGCTGCACTGCACGATAGTGATTTATGCCTCTCTGTGTAAGCGTTCTGCAGGGCAATAAAGCCGCGTGAATTATTGTGAGTAATGTTTACCTGCCGTTAACCTAGTAGGTTTTTAGCGGCGGCTGCGTGACTACGCCAGACATCGAAAGTCCAATAAATTTAGCAGTGTGGTATAGAGACCGTACTAGAGTTCTGGTGTTTTATGTGTGTATGAAAACTGTCTAGGTTTTCAAACTTATACCTACTCTAAATTTTCCAACACGACAAACACTCTCTTGTTCTGTGAAAAAAAATATTCACCCACTGTAAAATGTTGATTGATGGAAAGGAGGAACATTATCGTTTAAAGTCCCGTCGACACGAGGTTATTAAAGACATAACTTAAGCTTTGAGCAGCGAAGGAGAGGAAATGAAAACTGTCATTCCCTTTCAAAGGATCCCGGCATTTGCCTTAACCGATTGAGGATAATCACGGAAAATCTAAATCCGGGTGGCGCCTTAAGCATTAACAGTAATTGTATGAGTACGACAGTCAACGAGAACTAAAATTTATTTCTTTGGTCATCAGCAGTAATAGTCTCTCCATTACTGATAGTCGCTGACATACTTTGTGATTTATTCATTTTCTTCCAAATTCATCATAGTAACAAAGAGTAAAACTGGTTACGATAAATATATGAATGGTCTAGATCACTATTTTACATACCTTCATGAACTATAATATTTCGGCTTCGAATAGTCGTTATGCACAACCATTACCGCGTCAATTTCCATGTTATCTGCGTGTAAACACCTCGTACTTTACCAACTTAGAGCTCATGGGTGACGCAACAATGGTTGGTTACTTGCGAGAAACAATCATACCCTTACGTTCGAGGACAGGCCTTAGAGTATTGATTCTTCTGCGTAATTAACGTATTGTACGGTGTAGGATACTAGTGATTAAAGTCAGGAAGTACACGGTGCTTCCGTATACACAGGACGGGCAGTTTTGTTTCTATGGTGAAATACAGTCGTTTTAAAAAGTAGAGTGTGTCCCAGGAGTAATGGTCAGTATTAAGGGATATGACACGAACGATTGTTCGAAGCAGAAATAACTAATAACATCGGCTCCAAAATGCATAACTTAAGAGCTATGAGCTTCGATACCTCGAAACAAATATGGCCTACTCTAAGTTCTTTGCTGTTCATGTTCTGGGACGAGTTAGTGTGGACGAACACAAGTACAAAATTGTCCGGTAGTGCAAACCTTAAGAGCTACAAGTACTTTTTTAATAGAACAGATGTGTCTCACATTAGCGAAGGTGGCTAAGTTCTCGTAGCTCGTAAGGTATGGACCTCAGAGTCAATGTTCCCTAAACAATTTTTTGTTTTTGTTTTGGTGAGTACTGCCTCTTCCCAAAACACGGAAAGCAAAGAGCTAGCACCAAAACAGACTTGTTTCAAAAAATGTTCAAATGTGAGTCAAATCTTATGGGACTTAACTGCTAAGGTCATCAGTCCCTAAGCTTACACACTACTTAGCCTAAATTATCCTAAGGACAAACACACACACCTATGCCCGAGGGAGAACTCGAACCTTCGCAGGGACCAGCTGCACAGTCCATGACTGCAGTGCCTTAGACCACCCGCCTAATCCCGCGCAATCAGATTTGTTTCACAGTATCTAAGACGAAGAAGGGCTCATAGAATTAAGATATGCGTTTTAGAACGCATATTTACTAGACTATTTTACTTCTAATGATCGTTCCTGTCATATACCTCAATATTGACCAGTCTTCCTCAGACACACTGTGTTTACTGATATTATTAAACTTAACGTTGTGACTGTCTTCTAATAAAATCGCAGCGTGATATCCTTTTTAGGGTTCGTGCCTCTTTCCGAAAAACGAAACCCTTATAGGATTGGTTTGTTGGCCAACTATCTATCTCTCTGTCAGTTATGTTGTTAAGAATCGGTTTTCTCAGGAAGCTGTAGACACATGAAGTTAAAATTTATGTCACTTATTAAGGTCTCAGGCTACTTAGCGACACAAAAGTTTCAAGCATTTAAGTCAACTCGAAAGATACGGCCATTTATGTCACATAATTTGATACTCGGAAACTCACTCATCAAAATCTTTAGGTTGCTTCCATTGACCTAGAATCATGAAAGTTGGCGGTAACCAAGGATTCACAGTACAAATAAAGCAAACAATTAAAATCCGTTGAACTGTAATTACACCGCAGGAAAATGTTTTCAGCATTTCTTATCCAATTTTTTCTGGAACACTGTGGTGTATCAAGTCCTGATGTATATCGCATGCTAAGGTAGATTGTCCCTTGGCGGTGTAAAAATTTCGAGATTGTAAGTCAATGCAATCAAAAGAAACGGTCATTAGTGTCAAGTATTTTGATACTCGAAAACTCACTTATCGAAATCTAAAGAGTGCTTACTGATGACCTAGAACTATAGGATTTTATAAGACGCAAGGTTTCACAGTACAATTATTGAAAAAAATCAGACAGTTTTTAATATTTAATCGTACAACACGAACAAGAATTTATTTTCTAATTTATTATTCGACTTCAAATTTGAAATTAAAAGATCCTCGAAAGTCTTGGAATTCCTGGGACCGATATAGTGCCAGTATCAGTGTCGATAAAAGGCAAGAAACTTTAGTATCCTTGATTTTCTGGATGGATAAACTGCCTGTACAGATAATTAAGTTTATACCGGGCCATCAGTGTGTGATTCCTAATCGGACCTGCCCAATTTTTTGTGAGCTCTGGGGGGTTTCTACATTTTCGCCTTGATATGAAGCATTAATAAATGTAAAGATAAGGATACATATGAAGAGCCAAACAGCTTGCTTTAGACCGCGGACACACTGCCTGACAATTGGTGAACTATATGAAATAAAATCATCTTAATTTCTGAACCGTTTGCGTTAGGACGTCCAAACTGAAGAGTTGGTCGTGCAGCATGATGGTAATCAGTGTGCGCATGCGCACGCGGCTCGTTATTGTCGGACATTTGCACGTGAAAATGCCACGGTACAGCGTGCCTGAGCGTATAGCGCTTGTGAAGGCCTACTATCAATAACAGGTCAGCTGCGGCTAAAAGGAAGTTTTCCGACCGAGTTCAAGCTGAAAACAACCGATCCAAGTGTGTTAACAATCAGGAATTTGATTCGCAGGTTTGAGAGAACAGGTAGTGTTCATAGTGACATTGTTGGCAGTGTCGGTCGTCCAAAGAGGGTGAAACGCCTGAAAACATCAAGAATACGCTCGCTGTCTTGCAAACCAGCCCCAGGAAATCGATCAGACGAGCTGCACAACAGGTGAGAATCAACCGGGAGACACTCCGACAAATAGTTGTTAAGACCTGCATCTCTTTCTATACAAAATTCAAACCCACCAGCCTTTGAGCCCCAGGATCATGGAACAGTGGCTGTGTTTCCCGGACACTATTGTCCAAAGAACCGACGAACGGCACTTTAACGTAAATACGGTTTGTTTTAACGACAAAGCCTACTTTCATTTGGATGTTTTCGGCAATAACCAAATTGGCGCATTTGGGAGACTGAGAATCCACATTACACGGTAGAGAATTATCTTCATCCTCAACGTATGACTGTGTGGTGCGCAATGTCCAGTCACAAAATAATCGGTGCGGTATTCAATGATGACACGACAACTACTGAATGGCACATGAACGTTTTGGAAAATTGTTTCATACCCTTTATCCAAAGTGACTCTGATTTCGACAAGATGTGGTTCACGCAAGACAGGCCTCGACCCCAGCGTAACAGGAGAGTGTTTGACATTCTGGAGGAGAACTTTGGAGACCGCGTTCTGGCTCCGGCGTACCCAAAGGCCACTTGCATGTGCCTCGATTGGCCGCGGATCTGAACACATGAGATTACTTTTTGTGGGGCCGTGTTAAGAACAAGGTTTACAGCAAAAACCCCGAAACCATTGCTGAGCTGAAAACGACCATTCGGGAGGTCATCGACAGCATCGATGTTCCGGCACTTCAGCGGGTCACGCGGAGTGTTGCTATTCGTCTGCGCCACATCATCGCCGATGATGCCATTCATATTGAACATGTAGTAACCTAAGCCCGAATATCTGCAGCGACATTTACTTGTTGAATAAAGTGTGTGCACGCCGTAGTTTGTACCTAATTTACGTTTTATTTCGTATAGTTCAATAATTGTCGCCCTGCAGTTTATATACTATGACAAAGATACGCGAGCAGAGTATAAAATAGTGAATTATGGCATTCATCAAGAGCCAAATTTTGGAAAATAAATGTAAATTATGTTGCTGTGAAGTAGGAGTGTCGTACCAATTCGAGGCCAGACTCGTGCGGTAACCGTTAGCTTGGATGTCTTTCTCCCGTAGCACCGAGAGAGGACCTCTTAATAGTTTGGAAGGAAGGGTAGGGAGCTCGTGACGGTGCTTTCGGGTCGGTTTGTAATTCGTGCTTAGATGAGGTAATTGGTAACGCACTACCAAGCCAGTGGGATAGTAGTGACGGCAGTAGAGACGTAAGCTGTAGAAACACGATTCAAATCAATGCCAGATCGCTGATTGCGAATGTTTCGTCAGCATGTTGACATTGACACTCCAAACTGTTTTCTCTTATTTATCTTTACACTTTCATTAAGTTACTCTTATCTCTCGTAATCGACAAAATGTATAAAAGAACAACAATTCCGTATCACTGTGTTTGATATACCAGGTGATCAAAAAGTTAGTACAAATTTGAAAGCCGAATAAATCACGGAATAATGTAGATAGAGAGGTACAAATTGACACACATGCTTGGAATGACATGGGATTTTATTAGAACCAAAAAATACAAACGTTCCAAAAATGTCCGACAGATGGCGCTTCATCTGATCAGAATAGCAATAATTAGCATAAGAAAGTAAGACAAAGCAAAGATGATGTTCTTTACAGGAAATGCTCAATATGTCCACCATCATTCCTCAACAATAGCTGTAGTCGAGGAATAATGTTGTGAACAGCAATGTAAAGCATGTCCGGAGTTATGGTGAGGCTTTGGCGTCGGATGTTGTCTTTCACCATCCCTAGAGATATCGGTCGATCACGATATACTTGCGACTTCAGGTAACCCCAAAGCCAATAATCGCACGGACTGAGGTCTGGGGAGCTGGGAGGCCAAGCATGACGAAAGTGGCGGCTGAGCACACGATCATCACCAAACGACGCGCACAAGAGATCTTTCACGCGTCTAGCAATATGGGGTGGAGAGCCATCCTGCATAAACATCGTACGTTGCAGCAGGTGTTTATCAGCCAGGATGGGGATGATGCGATTCTGTAGCACGATTGTCATGCGCAGTCACTGACGTTTTGCTGTCCAGCGCCGTCTGTCAGACATTTTGTGAACTGGGTTTTTTTTTGGTTCTAATATAACCCCATGTCATTCAAAGCATGTGTTTAAATTTTTACCTCTCTAGCTACATAATTCCGTGGTTTATTAAGTTTTCAAATTTATACTGACTTTTTGATCACCCGGTATATAAAATCGTGTAATGTTCGTACGGATATGTGTCATTAGTAGCATTAGTACTTACGGTGTAATTTGTACACATTCTACTTCTTTCTGTACACAGATCTACCATAGTGTTGTGAGGCAAAGCCACTAACTTGATCAAAATGTTAACACTTAACACAAGTTACGAAAACAATTTTTTGATATTTCCCGGCAATTACCAATGATTCGGTCCAGTTGCATACTGTGGTTTTGTGGGCGCTAGTTAGTTGTCACATGATGATGGCCTGAGTAACCAATATCGGGTAATAACAAACACGTCTTACTGCAACAAAACGCTGTTTATTCACTTTTCACCATTACGTGTGGATATTTTCTATCAAGAATCGGTGACAGAATCCTTTAATATTGTTTGGCCGGATTTATGAGTTTAATATTCAATACTGGCCCTTCACCGCATATAACTTCAAGAAGGAAGCGCGTATTGCTATTGGTGGGAAACATGTCAGCGTCACCGGCTGACATGGCGGGTGTGTACGGTAACACCCACAGAAGACGAGAGTCGTTCTGCGTTGTCATGCCGTTTAATAAATGGCTCGGAGCACTATGCATCTTAACTTCTGAGGTCATCAGTCGCCTAGAACTTAGAACTAATTAAACCTAACTATCCTAAGGACATCACACACATCCATGCCCGAGGCAGGATTCGAACTTGCGACCGTAGCGGTCGCTCGGTTCCAGACTGTAGCGCCTAGAACCGCACGGCCACTTCGGCCGGCGCCGTTTAACGACAAGAGCATTCTCGTGTTACACTTTTGACAACAATCGCTACGTGGTAAGAGCATTCACGCGACCCAGTCGGTATATTTCATCAAGAAAACAAAAGGAGTGGATGAGCTACATTGTCGAGTCCCACAACTCTGGAGCTAGTACAAGAAATGAGTTCGGAAAAGCGGTCAGTAGTTGAAGCAGCTAACTTCGAAAGCGAAGGTTCAAAGGAACGGTTTCTGTAGACCACGAACATATCGTAACTCTTATTGCACCACACTTCAGACACGACCACCCTCGCAGAAAGAAAAAAAAACGGTCAAGCACTAAAGAGGCACCTAAGGGGAGAGCAAGTGAGCACAGCAGGAATCAGCACCTTAGTTTCATTCAGATGCACTCAAGAAGCACAACACAAGAATCTGCTTTGTTATCTCTATTGTGGAAGTACGTCACTCGACTACGTAGGTAAAACTGTTCCTAAGATAAGCAGCAGGTGTTAACTTCTGTGTTGGAAATACCGTCTGTCCAACTTTACTTGGATGTGTAGCGGGTAGGGTTTTGTGACACTAGTTATTAAGCGTTAGTGTCAGAGGGAAGCGAAGGTCATTATTTTGTCAGGTAGGGCGGGAGGGTGAGGGACAGTTTGTGGGCGGTGGAATGGGTTGCTTCTTTGGCTCAGTGAGTGGGGTGTGAGTGCAACATGGGTGGTTCCACTATCAGTCATTTGTTGGCCCATAAGACCCTTTAAATCAACAGAGTAACACCTTGTGTTTTAACTCTCTCAATTCCTCGCTACAGCGGTGACCGCGGAGTCGTAGCGTGCTATTCCAGTGACCGTTGATGCGGCGACGGTTTGTGTTGCAGCGGAGCGCCAGCCGGCGTATTCTTCCATACAGTACTTTATCCGTGTCCCATTGCGGCGACGGCGCGGACTTCTCCTTGTCAATTCGCTCGTAGCATAATTAACAAGTGGCTACGCCGTAGCGCAGAATACTCAATCCCGGAATCGAACCAGCGACCCTCAGGTTCGGCGTCTTCTGGTAGAGTTCGTCAACCTTTAGTTTCACAGGTGACACATTCGGTGAGGTCGCCTGGGGAAGTACAACGCGAACTTCTCTCTGGTAATATCTGAGATGGCATCTTCTGCGTTGACCTATTGCAGCGATATCGACGTCTTCTACTATCGAGCAGCGTAGCGACTTATTCGTATCAGCAAAGTATGACTTTCACTGACTAACCATCGAGGAGACGTTTCTGCGTCTCTTCTTTCTCTCCTCAAAGGACCACCTCATGCCCGTTTGTCAGAGATGTTTCTCTATGTTTTCTCGAATGTCGCGAAGTTTCTAGGGCGGTGCCTGACTCTTCGATCGTTGATCTGTGCTTCTCACTTTGCGCAGAAATGTGACCAATGTCCACACACGTGCTGGCTTTCCTTGTCTTACCTCTATGCTGTACTCCTCCTCCGTAACGCCAGATGCGTCACACACGTGAGTTCAGTAAGCTGACATTTCCTGGACCATTGACCACTAATGTGTGAACTGCGTTGGTTGCTGTTCTCCTTGGAAGCCTTGCCCGTCTGCTTGCTCGTTGATCTGACGAAGTGCTGATTGCTGCTGTCCAAACTCCGCTGGTCATCGGTCTCCTTGTTCGACTGCAGCCGCTTCCGAATATTGTGGCTTAACGTGTCAAAGTCTCTAAAATGTTCACTTAACCTATAATGAGACTTTACGTATTTTTCTGCCGGATCTCTGCTTTGAACAACCATAAATAACATATAATTATTTTACATAATTCTTGTACACCCTACCGAGTGAGGTGGCGCAGTGGTTAGCACACTGGACTCGCATTCGGGAGGACGACGGTTCAATTCCGTCTCCGGCCATCCTGATTTAGGTTTTCCGTGATTTCCCTAAATCGCTTCAGGCAAATGCCGGGATGGTTCCTTTGAAAGGGCACGGCCGATTTCCTTCCCCATCCTTCCCTCACCCGAGCTTGCGCTCCGTCTCTAATGACCTCGTTGTCGACGGGACGTTAAACACTAATCTCCTCCTCCTCCTCCTCCTCTTGTACACCCTAAAGATGTTGAAATTATTTCTATACAACACACACTACGTACCACTACGGAGATGTTGTGCACTACACAATTGCCACATATACTCCAGAATGAGATTTTCACTCTGCAGCGAAGTGTGCGCTGATATGAAACTTACTGGCATATTAAAACTTTGTGCAGTTCGAGTCTCGGTCCGGCATACAATTTTAATCTGTCAGGAAGTTTCATATCAGCGCACACTCCGCTGTAGAGTGAAAATCTCATTCTGGAAACATCCCCCAGGCTAAGCCATGTCTCCGCAATACCCTTTCTTTCAGGAGTGCTTGTTCTGCAAGGCTCGCAGGAGAGCTTGTGTAAAGTTTGGGAGGTAGGAGACGAGGTACTGGCAGAAGCAAAGCTGCAAGGACGGGGAATGAGTCGTAGTTGGGTAGTTCAGTTAACGCCGGCACGGTAGCTCAGCGTGTTTGAGGGCTAGCTGCCCTCTGTAATAAAAAAAAGAAAAACTGAGTTAATGGAACAAAAACGAACTGAAACGGGTTTCTTGCGACGTCCACCCAGTGCAGATACAACGAACGAAAACGAACAAAATGAGATTAAAAAAAAGGTTGGTAGAGCACTTGTCCGAGAAAGGCAAAGGTCCCGAGTCAGAGTCTCGGTCCGGCACACAGTTTTAATCTGCCAGCAAGTGCCACATCTACTATTTGTGGTTTGATGGGTTAGTGGTAGCTACCGGAATATGACAATAATTATGTTAATAATGCATGTGACTATCGAAAGATCTATAATGTTCATGCAGCCGCACAGGATTAGCCGAGCGGTCTAAGGCGCTGCAGTCATGGACTGTGCGGATGATCCCGACGGAGGTTCGAGTCCTCCCTCGGGCATGGGTGTGTGTGTTTGTCCTTAGGATAATTTAAGTTAAGTAGTATGTAAGCTTAGGGACTGATGACCTTAACAGTTAAGTCCCATACGATTTCACATACATTTGATCATTTTTTTTGTTCATGCAAGTAACGACCACTAAAGACGATTTCAGCTTCAATGGCAAATAATGTGCACTATAATATACATTGGATATAAAATCAGTTATTCGACCTCACCACTCGCCGTCACAAATTAAATCGCACAGTGTGTTGCTCTACTACACGACAAAGCACCTTACTAAGCAACCGCGTAACAGAAATGTTCAACCCTTTTGTAAGAAAAATACTAGCTGTCGTGATCGATAATACCGTATAAATATCTTTCAGATTCAAAACCACAACCAAATTACATAGAACCACCTAATGACATTATACTTGTCGGCACTTTTAAATAATATTTATTCTACGTCGCACTTTAATAGACATAATTAACTCTCTTGTTTCTTCGACAATATTTATCAGAGATCACTTTTGTACGTAGGAACCAAGATACAACAATATCGTTCTATAACTTGACTACCAAAGTATTAATTTGTTTCGGACATGTCCGAAAGAACAGATACCATCTTAGTATATACAGGGCGTTACAAAAAGGTACGGCCAAACTTTCAGGAAACATTCCTCACACACAAATAAAGAAAATATGTTATGGGTACATGTGTCCGGAAACGCTTAATTTCCATGTTAGAGCTCATTTTAGTTTCGTCCACCTACGGTTAATGGAGCACGTTATCATGATTTCATACGGGATACTCTACCTGTGCTGCTAGAACATTTGCCTTTACAAGTACGTCACAACTTGTTGTTCATGCACGATGTAGGTCCTGCACATTTCAGTCGAATTGTTCGTACGCTTCTCAACAACAGATTCGGTGACCGATGGATTGGTAGAGGTGGACCAATTCCATGGCCTCCACGCTCTCCTGACCTCAACCCTCTTGACTTTCATTTATGGGGGCATTTGAAAGCTCTTGTCTACGCAACCCCGGTACCAAATGTAGAGACTCTTCGTTCTCGTATTGTGGACGGCTGTGATACAATACGCTATTCTCCAGGGCTGCATCAGCGCATCAGGGATTCCATGCGACG
The DNA here is from genome assembly GCF_023864345.2 of Schistocerca serialis cubense. Classification (NCBI taxonomy): domain Eukaryota; kingdom Metazoa; phylum Arthropoda; class Insecta; order Orthoptera; family Acrididae; genus Schistocerca; species Schistocerca serialis. The sequence continues at coordinate 609,307,973 of NC_064641.1, read as the reverse complement.
GAGGGTGGATGCATGTATCCTTGCTAACGGAGGACATTTTGAACATTTCCTGTAGCAAAGTGTTTGAAGTCACGCTGGTACGTTCTGTTGCTGTGTGATTCCATTCCATGATTAATGTGATTTGAAGAGAAGCAATAATATGAGCTCTAACATGGAAAGTAAGCTCTTCCGGACACATGTCCACATAACATATTTTCTTTCTTTGTGTGTGAGGAATGTTTCCTGAAAGTTTGGCCGTATCTTTTTGTAACACCCTGTATATAGTTAAGGCTCACCAGCCACTTGACCATCTTCTTCTTCTGTGCGAATCCACAAACAGTGCCCGAACTCTTACGGGAATCGGCAACGCGCCGCGAGTAATGAGTATAAGGGCGGGGGCACTACGAATGTAGTGCGGGACAATACGTTGAGAATGTGGGTTTTCGCAAGAGGCGTGCCAGAGATAAATCCCTGCAGTCGCGCTATTTTCTGTGTCCTCGGTGGCTCAGAGGGACAGCCGGCACGACAGCTCAGCGTGTTCGGTCAGAGGGATAGTCGGCTCTCAGCCGTGCTAGCGTGCGGAGCTGCTCCGCGCGCCGTGTGACGCTCCGCTCTCGGCGGTGTTTACTTCCGCGTCGCGGTGTTTGTGTCTATCGAGTCCAGTACTAACGTACACCATGGCGCACTCGTACCGCCGTGCAACGATCAAAGTAACGTTTCAGGCCGAACATCCGCGACCCAGAGCTTTCGAAGTCGAACAGTTCCTAAGTGAGGATCTACGTTTGAACCCCCAGGACGTAATCGGCATACATTTTTCCATCACTGGAAGTGTTGTCTACATCAAGATGTCGACGGAGGAAATTTGCAATGACATAATTCACCGTCATGCCACCGGACTGAAATTTAAACACTCTGATGGACATATGGGTGCTGTGACGGTCGCCCATGCTGGATTCGGTCTCCGGACATTGCGGGTGTTTGAGCTCCCGTTCGAGGTGCCTCAGGATGTGGTTATTGCCGCTTTCCAACCATATGGCACCGTCTTAGGTCACGACGCGGAGAAGTGGCAAACATTTACGACCTACCGCGTATTAAATGGCGTCCGGCAAATAAAAATTGAGCTGACGAAACATGTCCCATCGTACCTGCTGATTGGCGGTGTGAGGGCCATCGTCATGTATGATGGACAGCCACGAACGTGCGCAGGATGTGGCCAGGAGGGACATGTACGTTCCGAATGCTTACACCGCCGTTTAATACAGACACCATTACGTGAAGAGACCCAGGCTTCGACGGTCACGTCCTTACCCATCACCTACGCCAAGGTTGCACAGGACCCCGTCGTACCAATCTCGATTGCGCCAGCAGCATCGTCAACGCCACCCGCCGCAGCACAACGCGCCGAGGACACAAGCACGGCGTCACCTCCAGTGCTCGCTTCAGGACCATCCGGTTTGCAGACCGAAACCGATGTTCCTGTTGGAACCATGGACGTCGACCTCGGTGTCGTGCCGACGTCTGCCTTTGTCCAGACGGGTTCGGCGTCAGACGACGGGCGACCACATTCTGATTCAGAAGGCCACATCAGAAAACAGCGGTCGCCTCGCAAACACAGGAAACGACGACGAACGCCTTCCGATGACGCCCTTTCTCAGACGGCCCCACGAGATGTCGACCTGATGTCTGACGATGATCTCCCACATTGCGTCCAGTCACGCGATGTGGCAGCAACAGGCGCCCCTCCTGTGACGTCCACTCTCCCAGCCTGGGACGTGTCCTCGCCGTTGTCAACGAATGATGAAGGCGGTCCCCCTGCCACTCATGTTGCGGAATCCACAACACCCGTTCCGGAAGTACGTGACCGTCACATGTCCACGTCGTCAGCTTCCTGGGCCGATGACGTTGAAGAAGAAGTGGAACAGACTGCCAGCGTGTCTGCACAGGAGTCTACCTCGGCGACACTGGGGCTGGCGCCCGGCCAGTAATTATCACCACGGCGGGACCACCGGCGGGTCTCCAACTGCCGGCTACATCTAACGCACGTTCTGCAAATACTGAGGGTGGCCGTACACAGCAATACCGTATCGCCACGATGAATCTTGCCACCATTCGTGCCCCCCATAAACTGGCCATGTTCAGAGACACTATTTACTCTGCGGATGTGGATATAGCACTCTTACAAGAGGTGTTTGTGGCTGACTTCCTAGTTACCACCGGATACAACGCCCATGTTTCCCCCGCATCCGATACCGGTAGCGTCGTCGCCATCCTGCTACGCGACGGACTCCCTGCAGAGGACGTCATCTACCTCCCCACTGCGCGAGGTATGGCCCTCACACTGTTAGGCGTGCGTATTATTAATATCTACGCTCCGTCCGGCACTGGCCGCCGTCATGACCGACAAACTTTTTATGCCGAAAGCGTCACACCCCTCTTCACCGGTCCGCAGGACGATATGGTACTCGGTGGGGATTTTAACTCGACACAAGAGCCCGCGGACCAACTCCCGCGACATTCCCCATGTGCATCTCTCTCAGTGGTCATCGACCGTCTCCGACTTGTTGACACATGGAAGAAGCTCCACGGAATTCAACCGGGCTATACATTCTACACCTCTCACTCGTCAAGCCGCATAGATCGCATCTACGTTACCCGCTCCCTTGCTGATGGCACACGTCATGCGGAAGTCTTGCCCTTGGCCTTTTCAGACCATGATGCGTACCTCTGTGACGTCACTCTCGCCCGACAGCAAGTGTGGCATAGTCGTGGTCTGTGGAAACTCAATGTCGCTCACCTGACCTCCTCAGACTGTCGCCGTATGGTCGGAGAAGCGTGGGCACGCTGCCACCATCGTCGAGAAGCCTATGACTCCACCTTATCATGGTGGCTCTCCTGTGCAAAGCCGACCCTCAGGAAGACTCTGATGAGTTATGGGAAGGAATTAAAGGTGTGGCAAACTAATACCCTGCACTTCTACTACACCATTCTACGTGACTGTACGACGATGCCTTTCTCGCCAGCCCGGCAGTCGATGGTCCATCGCACGAAGGCGCAGATCTCCTTGATCATGCGGCGTAACTTGGAAGGCACTGTAGTCCGTTCTCGAGCTTCTAATCGAATCCCTCAAGAACGTCCGTCGATGTACCACCTCCTTCAGGAAAGACAACGACGACGACGAGCTCTGATCCAAGTCCTCACTGATGTGGAAGGGCGCCGGCACGACACCCAACAAAGCATCGGTCGTGCTCTCCATGCTCATTTTGCCGGGCTCTACGCAGCCGTACCGCATTCTGCAGCACTGGTCACAGAAGTCGCTCAGCTTACTACGAACACTCTTCCGGAGGATGCAGTGCATGACCTCCAAGACGACGTAACCACCGATGAAGTGGTAGACGCTGTCAAGGCGGGTTCCGATAACAGATCTCCTGGACCTGACGGTATACCCATCGAATTTTACAAAAGTTTTCACTATTTGTTGGCTTCCACGTGGACGGCAATCGCACAAGAGCTGATGTCACCGATGACAGTGGTCCCGAGCGCCTTTCTAGAAGGAATTATTATCCCCGTACATAAACCGCGCGGGTTATTGAGGGTCCAGGACTATCGACCAATTACTTTGCTCAACAGCGACATGAAAATATTCACACTGCTACTGGCATCGCGACTCAAGAAGGTCGCACGTTACGTCACATCCTGCGACCAGACTTCCCTAGGAGGCGACAACAACATTCGTACGGCCCTTTGCCGTTACGGAGACATGATAGCATTAGCGGATCATCAGTGTCTCCCTGGCGCCTTGGCTTCACTGGACTTTAGCCAGGCTTTCGACCGTGTTGACCACTTCTATTTACGAACAGTTCTTCAGCATATGGGTTTTTCTGGCGGTATTGTCACAGTGGTTATGCGGCTGTTGAGTAATGCAACCTCTAAAATCATGTACAATGGTCGTCTTACACCGTCCCTGGTCATCGCACGATCTGTACGACAAGGATGCCCTTTTTCCACGATTTTGTATGCTTTCGCCTTGGAACCCCTGCTCCAGGGCATGCGCCAACGTTTGGAAGGCATGGCTGTGCAAGGCCACCGTTTTTGTTGTACAGCCTACGCAGACGACATAGTACTATACCTGCGCAGTGAAGATGAAGTACGAGCAGCACTGACATGGGTGGCGACTTACGGAGAAGCGTCGGGAAGCTGCCTCAACGTGTCAAAATCCAAGGTCCTGCTCATTGGTGAGGGCTTGCCGGAGAGATGCGCGGCCCCCCTTAGTGTCGCCGCCACCATACGGTGTCTTGGACTTGATTTCACAGCAGACCTGCGCCGCTCAGCGACTATCAATGGTAGTCGCTTGCTACAGACAATCAGAGCAAATCTCGCAGATCACCGGCTACGAGCTCTCGACGTTAGCCAACGCGCGCAATACGTGAACATGTATCATGCTTCCCGTATACCACACGTGGCTCAAGTACTACCAGTCCCAAATCTCCTGGCGCGACGACTGTTGATGGCTTTCGGCTCCTTCGTCAGCTCGGGGATGCTATTCAAGGTGCAGTATGAATCCCTTGCACTGCCACGAGATCGTGGCGGGGTGGGACTCATCCACGTGCCGACTCGTGTCAAGGCACTATACGTCAGCTCCCAACTAAAACTTTGGCATCGTTGCCCGCAGAGCCTTACTAGCCTCCTGCTTCACAACTTTGCACCGGCCTCCTTCTCCGCCCCAGTACTGGTATCGACCATTCCAACCCCTTTTTATTACATCCAACGATTTTTCCTGGAGTTCAGTTATATCTACCGGTCCTTACCACTTACACGTTTGTACCTCACGAAAACAGTCTCCGAATTGTTACAACAGTGCCGCCCGTCCAACCCCATCGAACGTAAGTATCCACAGTACGTGTGGCGACACATATGGAAGGCGATCCATGCGCGTTTTCTCGAATCAGACGTTCAATCAGCGTGGTACATCACCGTGAATGACAAACAAGTTAACCGAGATCGTCTGCACCGCATCCATCTCGCCGATTCATCCCTCTGCACCTACTGTGGAGTGGATGACACGGATGTCCACCGGTTCCACTGTGGCACAGCGCTAGACGTCTGGACACTTCCGCGGCGAATTTTGGCGTTTCTTACTCGCCAGACACCGGCTCAGATCGACGTCCACATGCTTTTGTACTCCGATAAGACTTTCTACCCCTCCGCCAAAACTAACTCTGTGAATTGGATCTGTGGCCACACGATCCGCTATCTTTTTACGTCTGGCGACAAGTCTACGCTAGGATATTGGACTTATCTCAACGAACGACACTGCGTCCTGATACACAACCCACGATATAAACAATATTTTTCCAATTTCTTACGGAGCACTTTCGATGACCCACCTAGTAGCTGGAACGTCCAAGCCCTGAGAAGCTGAAAACTGTATAAACCGAACCGAAGTGAATAGATCTGCTACCCAGAACCCACGCCTACGCCATGAGAAGACACGTTTGGACGAGCTGGCATGCTGTAGGCGGATACACTTCAGGAGCTCCTGTAAGAACTGGACTTTAACTACAAGTCGCACGACGACGTAAAAAGCTTTTCCTTATTTATTCCTCATTATTTGTTCTTAAAGGAAAAAGAAATTTGATTTTGGCTTTGAGAAACTTTTTTTTGGTCCAAAAGATTGCTTCTTCGCCAAAAAGACGAAGGACACTCATTTTTGTTTACTGGACGGAGAAACCAAAAGAATTGGAGTCTTTGTTTCCTTTTGAAAAAAAAAAACAAAAAAACAAAAAAAATCAATAAAAAAAAGAAATAATAAAAAAGTAGCTCAGTTGGTAGAGCACTTTCCCGCGAAAGGCAAAGGTCAAAAAAAAAAATAGTCTCGTGGTTAGCGTAAGCAACTGCGGTACGAGAGAATCTCGGTTCAAGTCTTCCCTCGAGTAAAAATTTTAAGTTTTTTTTATTTTCTAGCAATTGACGTGTGTCAATTATCAAAGTTCAGGCACTTACACAATCAACTTCGCTCTCGAAAATTCCAGGACATGTTCAGATTTGCTTGGACATATGCAGGATAAAAAAAAAGAGGGTAATGTGCCCTCTGTAATAAAAAAACTGAGTTAACAGATCAAAAACGAACTTAAATGGATGTCATACGACGTCCGCCCCGAGCAGATGCAACGAACTAAAGCGAACAAAATGAAGATTTAAAAAAAAAAAAAGATAGGTAGAGCGTCTGCCATGTCGGGGCACACATTTTCATCTGTCCCCGTTGTCTTATGTTAACGCCTGTAAGCAGCTAAGGGTGTTCATTTAATTGTAATTTCACTTTAAATAAAATCATGTAGACAATTTCCCTTCTCTTTAACTTAAGGAATAATTTCTCCCTGTGTAAATTAACAAATCCGAACGAATATTTCACCCAAAAGTCTGAAAATCATGGTATAAATTCTCTGTCTCTTTCCCTCCTTTACTTCATTCCTTCCGCCATGACTTTTCTGCTTCTCTCCTTCCAGCTTTTTTTTCCTTCTCTCTTCACTCACTTTCTTTAACAATTTTTGATATCTCAATATAATCTCCGTGTTTCTCTCTATCCTTTATATCATCGGTTTTCTTGTTTGTCTCCCTCTTTCTTCTTCGTCCTTGTGTCTTGGCTTGTTGTATTCCTATCCTCCAACAGTTTTTATTCTCTCTGTATAATCTTTTTGTCACACTGTTTCCTTTACGTCATTTTTCCCATCGTATCTTTTCTGTTTTTCCTCTCTGTCTTCTCCTTTCGTCTCCCTACCTTCGCTCTATTTCTATCATCACAAAATTTAAAATATTTCAGTACAACATCTGTGTCTCTTCCTCTCCTTTATATCATTCCTCCTTCCGTACCTTTCTGCTTCTCTCCTTCTTGCTTCTTCTTTCTTCTCTCTGCACCCACTCTGTTCCTCACAGTCAACAAATTTTAATGTTTCAGAAAAGTCTCTCGGACTCTGTTACTTCGTTCCACGCACCATACGTTCCCTGCTTCTCTCAGTCTTTCTTCTCTGACCCTCTGTTCGCAAATCGACTAAACCGTGGTGGTTTTGGGTATCACTTTCCCGTACCCATGTTGACAATGAGACGCTGAATGGGGTTAGCATGACTAGTGGCCCCGCAATGCGTTTATACAACTGGCGCGCCTGGCGAACTGAGCCGCCGCCCCGGGCCCGCAAACATTCTGGCGGCAGCAGGGCGGCACGCCGGCCCTCGAGCCGAGCAGAAGCTAACAAGTGGAATGTTTTTGTGCTGCCGGATGATGCAAATTCAAGCACTCATCCCTCTGACTCGGTCCCCTCTGCTGCAAAGCACTCTCTGCATTCAGGCGATTCTCTTTCTGCCTCTATTTTCAGCAGTTCTAACAAGCCGCAAAGCTCTTTTTCCGACCTTAGGTCGCTTTTTTTTATTTTTGTCAGGGGCGGCTCCAATGTTCTATTACATCAGTAGGCTTGAAAAGCCTTGCTTGTGAGTGGTATACGCACACGTGTGTGTGTGTGTGTGTGTGTGTGTGTGTGTGTGTGTGTGTGTGCTTGTATGTATGTGTGTGCGTGTGTGTGTGTGTGCATTTAATGGCAGAAAACCGACTGAAAGTTTATTCGCGGCGGCTGAGACGGAGTAAAACCACTCGACGGATTTCAAAAGCCACCTCAGTCAAGGGAATGCTCATATCTCACAGACATTTCTCGGTTTAATGCAGCTATGAAATGGTCGTTGAGTACATTAATTTAAAACCGTCACTAACGTCAGAGTTCCATTACGTTTGTTCCAGAAATTGCGTCCACAGGAATGCTGTCAAACTGTCAGTACAATTCAGATTCGAATTTCCAAAATAATAAAAAAATGTTTTCTCCTATCCAGCCGGATCTAGAAAGCATTTTCCGGTATTCAACTTAACGAAATATTACTCTCAGCACATTTTAAAGTAAAGGTCTAACAGTTTAGAATCTTCAGGTTTTTCCGGTGCTCTGATTCATCACCGAGCGAGATGGCCCAATGATTATCACAGTAGACGTACATTCGGGAGCATGACGGCTCAAACCAGCGTCCGGCCATTCAGATCTAGGTTTCTCACCATTTCTCTAAAAAGCTCCAGGCCAATGCCGGGATGGTTCCATTGAAAGGGCACGCGCAGCTTCCTTCTCTCTCCTTGACACAGTCCGAGTTTGTGTTCAGTCTCTAATGGCCTCGATGCCGACGGGACATTAAACCCAATTTTCCTTTTTCCGATCCATCTATTAGATTCCGAGGCTATAGCCGTAACAGATCACATTTTCTACGGTTGTAAAAGCTTCAGCTAACATTTAGATAACAAACAATTTGCTTCATTTTTTTATTGATAGTCTTCCGGCGCGTGTGAAGCAGTCCGCCACGAATTCCACTCCTGCTCAAACCTCTTCTTTTCATAGTCTTACTTGCACCATGCGTCCCTAGTTTCTTGCTGGATGTATTTCTGTCTCTGGCCTTCCCTACAGATTTTACCCACTATACTTCCCTCTATTACTGTGGTGGTTAGTTTCTGATGCCTAAACATTGTGCTGTTAAATGAAACAACAAGTTTACTGTAACCAGTCACTGTTTATTTATCTACACGACGCGTTTCAAAGGTTTAAACCTCCATCTTCAGGTGGATTTACATTTGTTAGTAAGACATTTGTGTGTGTTGTGTTACGAGTTTTTGGAGGAACTTGTGGCACTGTCTAGTGGAGAAACAAAACATTATTTCAGAAGATGGTTTTGAGTTGTTTTTTCTTTTTTTACACAAAAATTAAACGCGTATCTAACGGTAAACTTAAAATAAGTAAAATAGAGTACCTCCAGTGGTAACAGGTTCCTTTCACTGTCGTAACACATCATATGTACACGGTCATACTCTGTAAACAAATATGGCGTCTGGAAACATACTATTTATTTATCTACACGACGCATTTAAAATATGTGCTGTTATCTTGTCCCTTCTTCTTGTCAGTGTTTTCCATATGTTCCTTTCTTCGCCGATTCTACCGAGAACCTCCTCGCTTCTTGTCTTATCAGGTCATATGATTTTCTACATCCTTCTATAGCCCCAGATTCCAAACGCTCGTATTCTCTTCTGTTCCGTTTTTCTCACAGTCCTCGATTCTTTAGCATGCAGTCCTGTGCTTCAAAGTACTTTCTCAGAAATAAATTGTGGCTTATGTTCGATAACAGTTGTTGTCCGCGTTAGTCTGCTTTTTATTCCCCTCTTACTTCGACAGTCATGGATAATTTGGTTTCCAAGGTAGCACAATTACTGAACGCCGATTTTAATGTTAAGTTTCTCGCTATTCTCACTTCTGTCGCTTTTCGTTATTTTTGCCTTTTTCCGATCTACTCTCAATCCGCATTCTGTGCTGATCAGACTGTTCATTACATTCAAGAAAGCATATAATTCTTCTTCCCTTTCACAAAGGACAGCAATGTCATCAGTAAATCTCATCAGTGGTATGTCCGCCCCCGGTAGCTGAGTGTTCAGCGCGACAGAATGTCAATGCTAAGGGCCCGGGTTCGATTTCTGACTGAGTCGGAGTTTTTCTCCGCTCAGGGACTCGGTGTTGTGTTGTCCTAATCATCATTTCATTCGCATCGACGCGCAAGTCGCCGAAGTGGTGTCAAATAGAAAGACTTGCACCCGGCGAACGGCCTACCCGACGGGAGGCCCTAGTCACACGACATTATTATTATTATTATTGTCAGTGGTATGATTTTACACCGAATTTCTATCCCACTCGTGAACAATTCCTTTATTTCTGAAACTGCTCCTTGAATATATAGATTGAACAGTAGAGGCGTAAGACTGCATCCCTGTCTTACACCCACACTTATTGTTCCCTTTTGTTCTTGTATATACTGTATATTACCCGTCTTTCTGTATAGCTAAATCCTGCTTTCCTCTGAATTTCTAACATTTTTCATTATTTTACATTGTCGAACACTTTCTTCCAAGTCCACAATTCCTATGAACATGTCTTGATTTTCTTTCGGTCTTGCTTCCATTATCAAGTCCAAAGTTATAACAGCCCCTCTGGTGCCTGTACCCTTCCTAGAGCCAAACTGATCGTCATCTAACATATCCTTGATTTTCTTTACCATTCTTATGCATATTACTCTCGTCAGCAACTGGCATGCAACACCACTTTCTTCTTCTGTCAAGTCATCAGACAATTTCCCCCTCTCACTAAGGCCTTCAATGTACTTCCAACCATCCGTTCTGTCTTCTGTGTTTAACAGTGGACTTCCTATTTCACTCTTAATGTTACCACCCCTGCTTTTAACTTCACCAAAGTTTCTTTTGACTTTCCTATACGCTGAGTCAGTCCTCTCGACGATCATTTTTTTCTCAATTTCTTCTAACTTTTTCTGCAGCAATTTCACCCTCGTTGCCTGCAGTTCCTTTTTATGTCGCTCTTAAGTGATTTGTATTAGTTTTCTGTCTTTCCCTGAACATATTTGTATGTCCTCCTTACGTTGACCTTTTGGAGCACTTCTTCTGTTATCTATGGTTTGTTCGCAGTTACCATCCTTGAATGTATGTCTGCGTATCCAAAATCTGAGACTGCCTATTTTAGATGATCATCATCACGATGATGTTTTGTTTGTGGGGCGCTCAACTGCGCCGTTATCAGCGCCCTTACAAATTCCCAACCTTTGCTCAGTCCAGTCTCGCCACTTTCATGAATGATGAAGAAATGATGAGGACAACACAAACACCCAGTCATCTCGAGGCAGGTGAAAATCTCTGATCCCCATTTTAGAGAGGTCCACTCCTTTTCAAATAAACTTCCTATTACAATATTCCTTATCACAATATCCACACCCTTAGCGAACTTCAAACATATCTCATCATTCCTCAAGAGTCTAGTATCCCACTTCGTTCCGCACTGATTCTTTCGGATGATTCTCTTAAAATTCCAGCCTACTTATCACCACTTCTAAATTGTGATCTTAGTCTGTATCTACTCCTGTGTACACCACACAGTCCTATGTTTAATTTCGGAATCTTTGCCTGACCACGATATATTCCAGGTGAAATCTTTCCGTGACTCTTGGTCTTTTCCAAGTATACCTCTTGGTCTCGTGATACCTGAACACAGTATTCGCTACTACCATTTGAAATTTATTGCAAATCTTAGTCTTCTTCCTCTGTCATTCCCACTGCCTAGCCCATATTCTCCCCTAACCCTTCCTTCTATACCTTCCCGTACAATCGCTTTCCAATTGCCCATGGTTACTAATTCTTCATGTCCCTTTTCATGCTGTAAAACCCCTTCAGTATCTTTTTATACCTTCTCTCTTCCTCCTCTACTTGCGACGTTGGCCTGCATACCTGAACTATCGTTGTGGGCGTAGTTCTGTCGAATCTGATGACAACAACCGTATCACTGAACTGTTCACAGTAGCTCGCTCTCTACCCTACTTTCCTATTCATAAGGAATAATACTCCTGTTATATCATCATCTGCTGCTGTTGATATTACCCTATATGCGTTTGACCAGAAATCTTATTTTGTCTCCATTTCAGTTCACTGACCACACTATATCTCGATTGAGTCTTTCCATTTCCATTTTAAGATTTGCTAGCTTTCCTGCTACGTTCAGTCGTCGGCCATTCCATGCTCCGACTCGTAGAATGATATCACATCGTTTGTTATTCCATTTATTCTCACGGTCACCTCACCATTTGCGGTCCCCTCCCGGAGATCCATTTGGGCAACTAATCCGTAACTATTGCCAGTAGAGAGATCAACATGACAGTTTTTCAGTTACAGCCCCATGTCCTTTGGATCTACGTAATTTGTCTTCAATGCGGTGATTTCCATTGTGTTCTGCATCGTCGTGCCGTTGATCACTGTTGGTTCTCATGTCTTCCTGCTCATACACTTATGAAAATTGAAAGCGTTATTGTTTAAAGATCAATTGGATATTTATCAAGCTACGTGAGGTAAACATCACATAGGGAGTGTTAAGTGATTCATCTTTTATTTCTTTTCCAACAGATGTCCACCGTAAAAATTATTACATGCTGTAACCACCACGGTCACAAATAAACTCTTGTATTCGTTCTGGCCTGGAAGCGAACGTCCTCCGTATGTCATCTTGGGGAGTTTCTTGTCCTTCCGGAAAGACATAATTTGTCAGTTCTTGGAGAGAATGGAATGAAAGTATACCTCTTCACATCGTATCCATGGGTGAAAAATCAGAGGACCAGCCATACTAGTCATAGATCCTTAAATCCTTCAAGGAGTTCGTGGTGGGAACTGTTATGTGGGGCCATGCATTATACTGAAGGAATAAGCCTTTCTAACCTGATCACGAAGTATACACCGAATGAGTTTTGGATTGTTGCCGCTTATAAGCGAGCATTCACTCTCACCTCAACAATTACCAAATCAATCCTATTGTCATACACAATAGCTACCCACATAATACTTTCACAAGTTGGGAAGCTCTGGGTCTCGAGAATAATAGTTTTTTGCGACTATTCACCAGTTCGCATACGGACATGTTGGCGTGAGTCAGACTGCCACAAACACAAAAGAACAAGCTAGGCTTGTCGCCGAACATCAAAGAATGTCACTTAATGTCCCAGAAGATCCTGGTTTTACACCACGCAAGTCTGCGTTGCCTGTGGTATAGTATCATATGTAGGCGAGACACGTCTACTAGAGATCCCAAACAAGTTTTTTGTAATCCCTTGCCGAAGGTTCGTGTAGACGTTCTGCATGTGATATTTGCCTGGATTTCACCGACCAGAGTGGCCGAGCGGTTGTAGGCGCTACAGTCTGGAAACGCGCGACCGCTACGTTCACAGGTTCGAATCCTGCCTCGGGCATGGATGTGTGCGATGTCCTTAGGTTAGTTAGGTTCAAGTAGTTCTATGTTCTAGGGGACTGATGACTTCAGAAGCTAAGTCCCATAGTGCTCAGAGCCATTTGAACTATTTTTTTTTTTTTTTTTTTTTGCCTGGATTTCGGCTGTTGTCATCCATCTATTCGTCACAGGCAGTCGAACAATCCTAAGGTATTCCCTCCCTGAACGTCTTGTGGAAGAACTTGTGCCTACTGATCACTCCACGCCTTTGTCTTCAGTCTGTTCACCATCACTCGTTCTCCATTCATTGCTCTACAGGCAAGTATCTCTCCGATCCGTCAGTGGGATGCTGCTGTTCCCTTCAAGCTTAACTCCAGAAAGCTTGCTACAAGCAGTACGTGAAGTCTTCCGGAGATGCTGTGTTGCGATCTCCAACTGAAGAGCTCTGGTAATGTTAGATACATCCCACAGCTATTAAGTATTTACTTCATTCTTCACACCGAGCGAGGTGGCGTGGTTGCTGGCACACGCACACACACACACACACACACACACACACACACACACACACACACACACTGCCCTCTCATTCGGGAACGATGGATCAAATCATCACCTGGCCATCAAGATTTTCATTTTCCGTGATGTCTCTAAGCCGATTAAAGCAAATTCCGTGAACGTACATTTGTTAAGGGCACGACCGATTTGCTTTCCGATCCCTTCCAATTCAGCGCTTGTACACCGTCTCTAATGACCTTGTCTTCCGTGCATCCTTCGAACCATTCTTCATCCTCTGTGAAAGTGTTTTATGCGTAGAATATAAGTTGGCGTAGGGGTGAAATTATAATCAAGAGAGTGAAAATACTGGAGTATCAGTTCCAGAGCATTAGTCAGGATTTAATGTATTAAAGCCTTTAATTTATATAAGGGTAAGTGAATTGTAATACGGAATTGTGAATCTAATTTAGTTCTACCCTCTGTGCCTCTACCACTTTCCATCTGTCTGTCGTTACCTATCTTTACATTTCCTCATCTCTCTATCTAGTTAGCCGGCCGCAGTGGCCGAGCGGTTCTAGGCGCTTCAGTCTGTAACCGCGTGACTGCTACGGTTGCAGGTTCGAATCCGGTCTCGGGAATGGATTTGTGTGATGTCCTTAGGTTAGTTAGGTTTAAGTAGTTCTAAGTCCTAGGGCAATGATGACCTCAGATGTTAAGTCCAATAATTCAAAAATGGCTCTGAGCACCATGGGACTTAACTTCTGAGGTCATCAGTCCCCTAGAACTTAGAACTACTTAAACCTAACTAACCTATGGACATCACACGCATCCATGCCCGAGGCAGAATTCGAACCTGCGACCGCAGTGGTTGTCCGATAGTGCTCAAAGCCATTTGAACCAATCGATCTATATAGTTGTTACCTATCGATCTCCCTGTCATTCCCTTCTCACTCTTTTCTCTTCCTGTCTACCGCGTTTCATTTTCTTTTAAGTTGTAAGGGATGGTTAAATGGAAAGACACGGACTGGGAAAAGGTAATAAAACTATTAATTAATTCAAAAATAATCGCCTAAGTGTTAACACATTTATGCCACTGTGCCGGCCGATGTGGCCGAGTGGTTCTAGGCCCTTCAGTCTGGAACCGCGCAACCACTACGATCGCAGGTTCGAATCCTGCCTCGGGCATGGATGTGTGTGATGTCCTTAGGTTAGTTAGGTTTAAGTAGTTCTAAGTTCTAGGGGACTGATGACCTCAGATGTTAAGTCCCATAGTGCTCTGAGCCATTTTTTTATGCCACTGTGAGACAAGACGGTCAATGCTTTCTTGGAAAAGTGTTGCGGTTGCCTACGACGGCACCACATTTCGACAAAGTTATTTCGAGTACGCTGCAAAAATTTTGCTGAGAAGCCGTTACTCATTCTCCATATAGTCTCTATCTGTCCCCATGAGATTTATACATTTTTGGAGACCTGATGAAAGACTTCCGTGGCCGTCAATTTGCTTCGGCCGGATAAGTGCACACCTGGGTGGAACGAAGGTTACGCATACAACGACAAACTATTTCTATGGAGGCAATGACAGTTTTCTCTCACAGTGGGATAAATGTATTAACAGTTATTGCGATTACTTCCTTTTTTTGCCAACTAACTTGCGAGGTGCCAGGGTGGAGAAGAGTTTGTAGCCCTACCTCTTTAATTCTGACGAATTTAGCATGAGAACGAGACATGCATTCGACCCCTTCCTTACTTACCACCTAATTAATTATGCGCACAACGGTAACGAAAGGAAATGATGCTGGACCCTGCTAGTTGGTAAAATAAGGAGTGCACACTCACAATAATTTAATAAAAATCTTAGTTTACTCAGAGAAGAAAAGACAAATTTATCTTAATAAATCAGAGGAAATGGGATTCCGCATATATCTACGAAATGATATGCGGATTAAATGTTACAATGAGGTTTATTATACATCAGAATATAAAGGCACATGATTATCGACACAAACAGTAGGTTAAAGGATGGGGTATACTGAACTATTATGAGAATAAGAGTTGGCTCGAGAACAAGGGGCTCCTACTCTCTGTGATGCAATAGATTGATGATAATGACTGGAGGTTCTAATGAATCAAATATTACCCTCTCGACTACATTGCAGTATCGCGATTGGTAGTGAGTGCTCAAACAAGCAAGGTGGACTTGTAGCAAAGCGAGCGCGCGTCCTGCTGAGGGATTCAGTATAAAAATGATAGGTCCTACAATGCCGAGGCCGCAAAATACTGTACCAGACCTGAAATCTGCAGCACGTTGTCGGTAGGCAGCGTTCTGATGATGTAGGCGCCGACTTCTGCTGTGCAGCAACTCTTATTTCAACCCCTGGCCTCGAGGGCTGTCCGAGAATTCTAAGTTGTGCCGAAAACGTGCGACTAAGCCGCAAGACCGTCCGACTCTGACGAAGATCAGATCACGAATGCCCTGTGCCAGCACAACGCAAGAGCGAATCCAACATTGTTCAACTCCCTACTACTCTCGAAACCCTTGAATTAGCATTAAGTCCGGATTCCAGAATTCCCCCACACTGTCTCAGAACATCATTCGCGCCAATAGCGACCGTTACCTCCAATTTAGAGCAGGGCTCTATCTCGTCAAGTAGACTCAGTTTAAGTTGACCAATCATGCCTCTGCTATTCAGCTGGGGACACTGAACGTACCGTTTGATCGGCTACGAAAACAACATACCTACACCACCGGCCATCCGGCGCCAGACAGTCGCGCCCAGCAGAGCACGGTCCACAAGTATTCTCAGAACCATGAGGACATTGCAGTCAGTCGTCACCAGCAGTCTTCGTTCTGGACGCGCCGGAACGGTAAACACATAAACTGCTTCGACACTCAGAGGTTTAGCCCTGCATACAACAAGCGAAACTCGACCGACGTCAGTGGTTCCGCCATTCACTGAAGCTCATTGATGTACGACCATCTCAGTATTTGCAGAAGTGCAGCCCCCAACTGGAAACGCGTCCACCAGTGCTAGCCTCGCACAGACCACCTAATTAAGTAACTTAGCATGCATAGGAATCAACTGAAAAGTATTTTGAGCTCTAAGTACAAATACCCACATTACAATAACCTTATTCGGCCTGTTACCACCGTTGAATGACATAAAACATTAATAAAATTGATGAAAAGGAGAGGCGACATGGAAAAAGAGGGCATGAAACCTCTCAAACTTGTTTCCACCTGACGGCCGCTACCTGTATCATTTAACTAATTCGCAACTTGCTTACCGAGTTGATAGGAGAAGTCACTAATGAGACAGTGTTTTACAGTATTTGGTCAGTTGTTGTCGGTTGTGACCTCTCCGTCAGACAAGGACGCGAGGCTAGAGAAGCCACTCGGTGTTAGTCCAGAGGAATTCGCTATATGCCACCACCGTGTTTAGCCCTCTTCCTTCTCTCTTCCACTGGCATCAACGACACAAATATGACACTAAACCTCTTCATGCACTCGTCATAGCCATCTGAATTTGACTGATACATTTCCTACGGACGGCTAACACATTCTTAAAGGCGCTACTGTACTTGATGAAGAAATCTTTTCCATGTCTGCGACGGTCAGTATCTCGGAGTTTGCCAGCCAATAGCATCACAAGGATTTGATTTCTCCAGCATTATCCACAGTTATTCGTACTATTTCTGTGGGTAACATATGTCACAAGGAATTCGTGGCTTGCTGTTACTACATTCCAGACATGTATTCGAATACAACACCTCTGCCATCCATGCATAGAGCTCCAAGATTTGTGCTATCCAATCAGAATTTCCCAAAAGTATCAAAGCTTTTGCTTCCCGTTAACGCTTACCCGGCGTTCGTGGTTTCACTGACCAAAATCCATGTACTTTGCTTCCCGTTACTGGCTATTCCCTGAGAAATCATTTATCCATTTCTTCGATTTCTCGAGGATTTGAAACATCGGCATCTCTAACTTCGGGAGCGGTACTCGCCGAAATTCTCGCAACCACGCTTCCCAATGTCTACGGCTCCCAGCATACATGTGCAATAAAAATGTGACTCTCTAACTCCCGACGTTTGGTTTCAGAATAAATCTGGCGCTCTCGTCGAGGGTCTCGGTTGCAGCAAAACAGTATTTTCTGTTCAGGATGTCGCAAAATCTACACTGCAAGAAAGAGCTTTATCACTATACATTATTGTATAGTGGTACGAATTGACGGCAAGTTATGACAGTAAGGGTTTGGATATTAATAAGTATTTGTTCTTTTTTGCCCCTGCATGGCGTCCAACAGTCTACCAAATGTCCTAGATGCTGACCATCTGCCGTGTCATATTCTGTCATACGTTGCTTTTCGGATGCGGTTTGTAGGACATAGTGAGAAAACGCCACTCTGCCAACCATGTCGTCATTTCAGAGGTTGGAGTCAGTCGCTCATCAAATGGTCTCACGAGAATTCATTGCACTTATTCCCTTACTCTCACCAACTAGAAACCTTGGCCGTACAGGGAGTTGAATACATATACTGTATGTAGCAGATAGACTGGCAATTCGATGAGCTAAGGAACAGGACTTTTGATGAACAGTGAATATCCTTTTACATAGCTGTTATAACTTCAGTTAAAAATAGCTGTAAAGCCCCATAATTATTTAGTGGGTTATGTCGACAATGTGGATGCATTCATAGTTGAAGGCCTTTATATGTCGATCCACTATTTCTTAACGATTATTTAAAACATTGATCTACTTATCTGGGAGACGTTCCCCGTGAAGAAGTCAAAATTGCTACCACCGACGAACAAATCAAAGGAGTATTGGTTAATTGGTAGTTAAAGGTATTGAAATATCTAACATCATTGGTATAATAGAAGAAAAAGTATGATACGTTTTATGTGAAGAATTAACTGTAAAAACTCTTCTTGGGGTATGTGTGTCGCGTTTGGTGACTGCTACGCATAAACACGAGTTACTGTATGTAGTAAGGACATGGATCAATTTTTTCAAGTTAGAATCGCAAATCCAGTCATACCAGCACGTGAAAACCTAAAGCTAAGCACATGGAAAGAGCACTCTAAATTGTGAGCTAGCAAGGTAAAGATCAAAATTTAACTGGTAAAGACTTATATAGTGCAGGTCTCCCGAATTGCCAAAGAAAGATATTTTTCGTCAGATAGTGCATCAGTCCGGAAATGTGTTATAGTAATGGGAAACGAAAGGGGTGTAAACTGTATTTTTTAATATGCAAATTATTCACTAGTTTTGGCACACCCTAGTTCCTAAATATTCCTCATTGCATTCAAATTGGCATGTAGAGCGTCAAAGGTAGAGTTTATGGTCGCAGTAGGTGGTATTTTACAGACCTTAGAAAATTACGTTTCATGGTACGAATCTGTTTAATGGTGAACATTAGACAGATATAGTGTTTGTTCTACAGATTCAAAGTAAGAAGATCCTCAAGGACTCAGAACATGTCCTAAAAACCTCAGTGCATGATACAGTTAAAAAACACTTAGGTAACCTATAATATTCCTTCCACATACCCTCAAAGAAGCGGAAAGAATAAGACAAATTGAACCAAATGTTCGTTCATAAGTTAATAGCGAAGTTGTCACAAACATAAATACAGTGAAGATCATAAAATAAACTCAGAGTGATCGCTTACACATCCTGAATAATTGCAATGAAGCAAGATTTCATGTAACACTAACATTATTCGTTATTATTAATGATATATATAGCGATTGGTTCTGCTATTGCACTTTTCTCTATCAAATAAAGTAACTTTGAAATTAATTTCTAGTACTGATTC